>NC_047106.1:143426956-143456956 GCF_902500255.1 Thalassophryne amazonica
TGCGGCCATTGTCCATGCTGCAGACGTGGCAAAGCCAGCGCAAGCGTCTTTGTGTGAGTATGGTGAACATACCTGGCATCACAGCCTGTCCCAGGACATCCTTGTTTGTGACACGGTCCTGCCATCTAATGCCCAAGAGTCATCTGAGACAGCGCATGTAGAACGTGTTCAGTCTGTGTTCTATGTGGGCATATAGGGTCCATGCTTCACTGCCATAGAGAAGGGTACTCAGCACACATGCTTGGTATACCTTCATATAGTGCTGATCGTTAGCATGGTGTTGTCCCATAGTCTTTTCGCAAGATGGGCCATTGCTTATGCTGCTTTGCCAATTCGCATGTTCAGCTCGACATCCAGGGAGAGGTTGCTCGAGATGGTGGAGCTGAAGTAGGTAAAATTCTTGGCAGTTTCAAGAATATGGTTGTCGATAGTGATCTGAGGGATGTTGCTGACATCTTGGCCCATAATATTGGTCTTCTTCAGATTGATGGTGAGGCCGAACGCCATACAGGCATCTGCAAAGCAGGTGATGTTGTTGCAGTGAGGGCAGCGTCATCTGCAAGAAGCATCTCCCTGATGAGGACTTTGCGAACCTTTGTTTTGGCTCGCAAACATGCAAGGCTGAAGAGGCTGCCTTGGAGCTTGGGAGGGCATCAATCTTGTGTAGGGGGGCAAAGAGACCTGTTCGGCTTAAGAGGCCTCTTTGCCTTGGTTAACCAGACTTAACCAAGGCTTCTGAATGCCTTAGTTAAGTCAATGAAGGCAATGAACAGGGGACGTCTCTGCTCATCGGCACGTCTCTTGAAGCTGTCTGAGGGCGAAGACCATGTCTGTTGTGGACCTTGCAGCACGAAAGCCATACTGCGATTCTGAGTAGACCCGCTCAGCGAGTTTCTGCAGCCTGTTAAAGGCGACACGGGTGAAGGCTTTACCCTCTATGCTGAGGAGAGATATGCCACAATATTTGTTGCAATCGCTGTGGTTTCCTTTGCTCTTGTAAAGTGTGATGATCTTGGCATCACACATGTCCTGAGGTATAATCCCTTCCTCCCAGCATTGCAGCAAAAGGTCATGGAGGTGGTTGAGAAGAGAGTTCTTCTTGCTAACTTTGATGATCTCGGCTGGGATGCCATCACTGCCAGGTGCTTTGCCGCAGGCTAGTGAGTTGATAGACTTGCTGAGCTCTGCGATGGTGGGTGGAGTGTCAAGCTCCTCCATAGTTGGCAGGTGGGCGATGTTATCAAAGACTATGTTGGTGACAACATTTTCCCGGGAGTAGAGTTCCTGGTAGTGTTCAGCCCATCTCTCCATCTGTTTGTTATGGTCTGTAATGATCTCGCCTGAGATTGATTTGAGTGGAGCAATCTGATGGTATCTTGGTCCAAATGCTTTCTTCATACCCTCTTACATGGCATGGATATTCCCAAGTCAGAAAGAGATACTGAATGTCCTGGCAGAACTTCAGCCAGTACTCATGGAGTTTGGGCAATAACGTGCTGGCGGTGTTGATATGAGGACGACCCTGCTGCCTTGAGCGGGTGGATTCGTCTGGGTCGGAGGCGCACCTGCTGCTAACCAAGGAATGGTCCGGTTGCAGTCAGCACTGTGATAGCGGGTGACTAGCACGTGTTTAAGCAAGGATCTTCTGGTGATGACAAAGTCCAGCTGCTGCCATGTCGTGATCTGGGGTGCCTCCATGATACTCTGTGGTGAGCTTGCTATGGAAGAATGTGTTAGTGATGCAGAGGTCATGGTAGGAGCAGAGCTCGAGTAGCCATTGCACGTTTCATTGAGCTTGCTGATGCCAAAATTACCTATGCAGCGTGACCAGGAGCTATGATCTGAGCCAACCCTGGAATTAACATCACAAGTAGGGAACAGGTTCTCCTTTCCAGGTACCTCTCTGACCTTGGCCTCCAGCTCCTCGTAGAATGCATCCTTCACCTCGGCTATTGAGCAGAGTGTGGGGCATAGATTGCTGAGGATGGTTGTGAGTCCTGTTGAGGTTGTAAGATGCAAAGAGAGGATCCAAGCTGGTCCCTTGGGAAGGGGGTTCAATTGATGACAGGAGAGTGTTGCGAACAGCAAAGCCAACTTCATAGAGATGGTGCTCATCGGGTTCCAGTCCCTGCCAGAAAATTGTGTAGTCCTTCTCGTTCAGGCTACCATTTGAAGGGAGGCGGTGTCTCCGGTAGGGTGGCGAAGTCAGGTTGAGCCTTGACAGCTCCCGGTCGATGATAGTGATTTTTCTGCCATTGTCAATTTGCTGAAGGTCATCAGAGAGTCCAGGACACATCGTTCTGATGTTCCAGGGTGGCCAGCCGTAGGGCTGGTGCTTTGTGGTTTGTTTTGCTTGGTGTGAAGGTTACAGTCCACTCTTCAGTATTTTCCCTAAGCTCCAAGCACCCATTGAAGCAGGCAGACTGTAGTGGGTCAACACTCTACGACTGGGGGCTGCCCAGTCTCTTGTTTCTGTCTCTGCAGTAGCAACACTGGAGTGACCTCCCAGGGTGCAGGCCTGGACAAAGTATAGGGAAATTCTGCATTGCCTAGTCATGAGAATCCCCCTCTCCGGCATTGCTGACAGACTCTATTGAAAGGACAAGCCGATACAGTTGGTGCCAACGCAGCTTACGGAGTTTGCCGTACAGTGTCACATTGTTCGACCAGCCGCGTGAGAGACTCCACTCCTGTTTTTCTGTTAGCCTTTGCCTCTCCCAAGACAACCACAAGGCAGTGGTGCTTTTTGACCCATAGCTGGGTGTCTGGTTTGTGGGCATCAGGGCAGTCCACACACTGGTGGGCACTAGCATACCGCACGTCTGGGGGCCAAAACTCCTCCGAGTCCCTGTAGGTTGGCCTGAGCACTAGGTGTACCCAGTTGACATGTGTCGCCACGGGAAGCACTACATAGGGCTTGCTGGTGGAGAGGCTGTATATTGACAGGATGGAGACTTACGCACTCTGCTCCTCTTTTTGCATTGCTGCGAGCAGCAGTGCTAGTCAGCAGTGGAGGCTGAAAAGCAAGAAATACGGCATGCCAACACACTAGACGCGTCACTCCACCCATTTGACAAACACACCACACACACCACACACACACACACACACACACAACACAACCACACCACACACCACACACACACACACACCACACACACAGACCATACATACACACATATACATACATACACACACATATATATATACACACACAGGCATACACACACAGACACAGATATACACACAGAAGCACACAAACATACACACAAACACACAGGCATACACACACACAGACACATACACACATAGACATACACACACATACACAAACACAGACACACACCTACACACACACAGACATACATACATGCACACAAACAGAGACGCATATACACACACGCACATACATACACACACACACAAACACACAGACACACACACACACGCTGGTCTTCCTAAGAAGTCTTGCATTCAAATTGTAACCAGGATCCACTCTGCTTAGCATCTCAGATCAGTGGAACAGACTGACTGAAGAGACACGTAACCCTGGAAATCACCTATGGGTTTGTTGGTAAAATAATGAGGGAAGAACCTGATCAGGAATTGCCTCATTCAGTGAGCTCAACAGTTACTTCTGGCCCCTTAAAAAGTACATCTGAGACTCAACACAGGTCACCCGACATGGAGGAAAACCCCGAAATGAAACCTGTCAGTCAGACATGGTTGGTTGGATTTAGAATAAATAAATATATATTTATGGAGTGAACTGTAACTGGCTTTCTTCTACTTTCTGAAGTGCTGTACTGGTGTTTGTGAATAGCTGTACTGGTGTTTGTGAATAGCTGTACTGGTGTTTGTGAATAGCTGTACTGGTGTTTGTGAAAAGCTGTGCTGGTGTTTGTGAAAAGCTGTACTGGTGTTTGTGAAAAGCTGTGCTGGTGTTTGTGAAAAGCTGTGCTGGTGTTTGTGAAAAGCTGTGCTGGTGTTTGTGAATAGCTGTGCTGGTGTTTGTGAAAAGCTGTACTGGTGTTTGTGAAAAGCTGTGCTGGTGTTTGTGAAAAGCTGTACTGGTGTTTGTGAAAAGCTGTGCTGGTGTTTGTGAAAAGCTGTACTGGTGTTTGTGAAAAGCTGTGCTGGTGTTTGTGAATAGCTGTACTGGTGTTTGTGAATAGCTGTACTGGTGTTTGTGAATAGCTGTGCTGGTGTTTGTGAAAAGCTGTACTGGTGTTTGTGAAAAGCTGTACTGGTGTTTCTGAATAGCTGTACTGGTGTTTGTGAAAAGCTGTACTGGTGTTTGTGAATAGCTGTGCTGGTGTTTGTGAAAAGCTGTACTGGTGTTTGTGAAAAGCTGTACTGGTGTTTGTGAAAAGCTGTGCTGGTGTTTGTGAAAAGCTGTACTGGTGTTTGTGAAAAGCTGTGCTGGTGTTTGTGAATAGCTGTGCTGGTGTTTGTGAAAAGCTGTACTGGTGTTTGTGAAAAGCTGTGCTGGTGTTTGTGGAAAAGCTGTACTGGTGTTTGTGAAAAAGCTGTGCTGGTGTTTGTGAAAAGCTGTACTGGTGTTTGTGAAAAGCTGTGCTGGTGTTTCTGAATAGCTGTACTGGTGTTTGTGAAAGCTGTGCTGGTGTTCTGAATAGCTGTACTGGTGTTTGTGAAAAGCTGTACTGGTGTTTGTGAAAAGCTGTACTGGTGTTGTGAAAAGCTGTGCTGGTGTTGTGAAAAGCTGTGCTGGTGTTTGTGAAAAGCTGTACTGGTGTTGTGAAAGCTGTGCTGGTGTTTGTGAAAAGCTGTGCTGGTGTTTCTGAATAGCTGTACTGGTGTTTGTGAAAAGCTGTACTGGTGTTTGTGAAAAGCTGTACTGGTGTTTCTGAATAGCTGTACTGGTGTTTCTGAATAGCTGTACTGGTGTTTCTGAAAAGCTGTACTGGTGTTTCTGAAAAGCTGTACTGGTGTTTGTGAAATGCTGTACTGGTGTTTGTGAATAGCTGTACTGGTGCTTCTGAAATGCTGTGCTAGTGTTTCTGAAAAGCTGTAGTGGGGCTTCTGAAAAACTGTACTGGTGTTTCTGAATAGCTGTACTGGTGTTTGTGAAAAGCTGTGCTGGTGTTTGTGAAAAGCTGTACTGGTGTTTGTGAAAAGCTGTACTGGTGTTTGTGAAAAGCTGTGCTGGTGTTTCTGAATAGCTGTACTGGTGTTTGTGAAAAGCTGTACTGGTGTTTGTGAAAAGCTGTGCTGGTGTTTCTGAATAGCTGTACTGGTGTTTGTGAAAAGCTGTACTGGTGTTTGTGAAAAGCTGTGCTGGTGTTTCTGAATAGCTGTACTGGTGTTTGTGAATAGCTGTACTGGTGTTTGTGAATAGCTGTACTGGTGTTTGTGAAAAGCTGTACTGGTGTTTGTGAATAGCTGTACTGGTGTTTGTGAAAAGCTGTACTGGTGTTTGTGAATAGCTGTACTGGTGTTTGTGAAAAGCTGTACTGGTGTTTGTGAATAGCTGTACTGGTGTTTGTGAAAAGCTGTACTGGTGTTTGTGAAAAGCTGTGCTGGTGTTTCTGAATAGCTGTACTGGTGTTTGTGAAAAGCTGTACTGGTGTTTGTGAAAAGCTGTACTGGTGTTTGTGAAAAGCTGTGCTGGTGTTTGTGAATAGCTGTACTGGTGTTTCTGAAAAGCTGTACTGGTGTTTGTGAAAAGCTGTGCTGGTGTTTCTGAATAGCTGTACTGGTGTTTGTGAATAGCTGTACTGGTGTTTGTGAATAGCTGTACTGGTGTTTGTGAAAAGCTGTACTGGTGTTTGTGAATAGCTGTACTGGTGTTTGTGAAAAGCTGTACTGGTGTTTGTGAATAGCTGTACTGGTGTTTGTGAAAAGCTGTACTGGTGTTTGTGAAAAGCTGTGCTGGTGTTTCTGAATAGCTGTACTGGTGTTTGTGAAAAGCTGTACTGGTGTTTGTGAAAAGCTGTACTGGTGTTTGTGAAAAGCTGTGCTGGTGTTTGTGAATAGCTGTACTGGTGTTTCTGAAAAGCTGTACTGGTGTTTGTGAAATGCTGTACTGGTGTTTCTGAAAAGCTGTACTGGTGTTTCTGAAAAGCTGTACTGGTGTTTCTGAAAAGCTGTACTGGTGTTTCTGAATAGCTGTACTGGTGTTTCTGAAAAGCTGTACTGGTGTTTGTGAATAGCTGTACTGGTGTTTCTGAAAAGCTGTACTGGTGTTTGTGAAATGCTGTACTGGTGTTTCTGAAAAGCTGTACTGGTGTTTCTGAAAAGCTGTACTGGTGTTTCTGAAAAGCTGTACTGGTGTTTGTGAATAGCTGTACTGGTGTTTGTGAAATGCTGTACTGGTGTTTGTGAATAGCTGTACTGGTGTTTCTGAAAAGCTGTACTGGTGTTTGTGAAAGCTGTACTGGTGTTTCTGAATAGCTGTACTGGTGTTTCTGAATAGCTGTACTGGTGTTTCTGAAAAGCTGTACTGGTGTTTCTGAATAGCTGTACTGGTGTTTGTGAATAGCTGTACTGGTGTTTCTGAAAAGCTGTACTGGTGTTTCTGAATAGCTGTACTGGTGTTTCTGAAAAGCTGTGCTGGTGTTTCTGAATAGCTGTACTGGTGTTTGTGAATAGCTGTACTGGTGTTTCTGAAAAGCTGTACTGGTGTTTCTGAATAGCTGTACTGGTGTTTCTGAAAAGCTGTACTGGTGTTTGTGAATAGCTGTACTGGTGTTTGTGAATAGCTGTACTGGTTTTTGTGAAATGCTGTACTGGTGTTTGTGAATAGCTGTACTGGTGTTTCTGAAAAGCTGTACTGGTGTTTCTGAAAAGCTGTACTGGTGTTTGTGAATAGCTGTACTGGTGTTTGTGAATAGCTGTACTGGTGTTTGTGAATAGCTTTACTGGTGTTTCTGAATAGCTGTACTGGTGTTTGTGAATAGCTTTACTGGTGTTTGTGAATAGCTGTACTGGTGCTTCTGAAATGCTGTGCTAGTGTTTCTGAAAAGCTGTAGTGGGGCTTCTGAAAAACTGTACTGGTGTTTCTGAAATGCTGTTGTGGTGTTTGTGAAAAGCTGTATTGGTGTTTCTGAAAAGGTGTACTGGTGTTTGTGAAAAGCTGTACTGGTGCTTCTGAAATGCTGTATTGGTGTTTGTGAATAGCTGTACTGGTGCTTCTGAAATGCTGTACTGGTGTTTCTGAAAAGCTGTAGTGGTGTTTCTGAAATGCTGTACTGGTGCTTCTGAAATGCTGTACTGGTGTTTCTGAAATGCTGTACTGGTGTTTCTGAAAAGCTGTAGTGGTGTTTCTGAATAGCTGTACTGGTGCTTCTGAAATGCTGTACTGGTGTTTCTGAAATGCTGTACTGGTGTTTCTGAAAAGCTGTAGTGGTGTTTCTGAATAGCTATACTGGTGCTTCTGAAATGCTGTACTGGTGCTTCTGAAATGCTGTACTGGTGTTTCTGAATAGCTGTACTGGTGCTTCTGAAATGCTGTGCTAGTGTTTCTGAAAAGCTGTAGTGGGGCTTCTGAAAAACTGTACTGGTGTTTCTGAATAGCTGTACTGGTGTTTGTGAAAAGCTGTACTAGTGTTTCTGAAAAGCTGTACTAGTGTTTCTGAAATGCTGTACTGGTGTTTGTGAAATGCTGTACTGGTGCTTCTGAAATGCTGTAGTGGTGTTTCTGAATAGCTGTACTGGTGCTTCTGAAATGCTGTACTGGTGTTTCTGAAATGCTGTACTGGTGTTTCTGAAAAGCTGTACTGGTGTTTCTGAAAAGCTGTACTAGTGTTTCTGAAATGCTGTACTGGTGTTTGTGAAATGCTGTACTGGTGCTTCTGAAATGCTGTAGTGGTGTTTCTGAATAGCTGTACTGGTGCTTCTGAAATGCTGTACTGGTGTTTCTGAAATGCTGTACTGGTGTTTCTGAAAAGCTGTAGTGGGGCTTCTGAAAGCTGTTCTGGTGCTTCTGAAAGCTGTACTGGTGCTTCTGAAAGCTGTGCTGGTGTTTCTGAAAAGCTGTACTGGTGTTTCTGAAAAGCTGTACTGGTGTTTCTGAAATGCTGTACTGGTGTTTCTGAAATGCTGTACTGGTGCTTCTGAAAAGCTGTACTGGTGTTTCTGAAAAGCTGTACTGGTGTTTCTGAAATGCTGTACTGGTGTTTCTGAAAAGCTGTACTGGTGTTTCTGAAATGCTGTACTGGTGCTTTTGAATAGCTGCACTGGTGCTTCTGAAATGCTGTACTGGTGTTTCTGAAAAGCTGTACTGGTGTTTCTGAAATGCTGTACTGGTGTTTCTGAAATGCTGTACTGGTGGTTCTGAAATGCTGTACTGGTGTTTCTGAAATGCTGTACTGGTGTTTCTGAAATGCTGTACTGGTGGATCTGAAAAGCTGTACTGGTGTTTCTGAAATGCTGTACTGGTGTTTCTGAAATGCTGTACTGGTGGTTCTGAAATGCTGTACTAGTGTTTCTGAAATGCTGTACTGGTGGTTCTGAAATGCTGTACTGGTGTTTCTGAAATGCTGTACTGGTGTTTCTGAAATGCTGTACTGGTGTTTCTGAAATGCTGTACTGGTGGTTCTGAAATGCTGTACTGGTGGTTCTGAAATGCTGTACTGGTGGATCTGAAATGCTGTACTGGTGGTTCTGAAATGCTGTACTGGTGTTTCTGAAATGCTGTACTGGTGCTTCTGTAATGCTGTACTGGTGCTTCTGAAAAGCTGTACTGGTGTTTCTGAAAGGCTGTACTGGTGCTTCTGAAATACTGTAGTGGTGATTCTGAAATACTGTAGTGGTGATTCTGAAATGCTGTATTGGTGGTTCTGAAATGCTGTACTGGTGGTTTTGAAAAGATGTATACGTCTTTCTGAAAGGCTGTACTGGTGTTTCTGAAAAGCTGTACTGGTGTTTCTGAAAAGCTGTACTGGTGTTTCTGAAATGTTGTGCTAGTGTTTCTGAAATGCTGTACTGGTGTTTCTGAAATGTTGTGCTAGTGTTTCTGAAATGCTGTACTGGTGTTTCTGAAAAGCTGTACTGGTGTTTCTGAAATGCTGTAGTGGTGTTTCTGAAATGCTGTACTGCTGCTTCTGATATGCTGTACTGGTGTTTCTGAAATGCTGTACTGGTGTTTCTGAAAAGCTGTACTGGTGTTCCTGAAATGCTGTGCTAGTGTTTCTGAAATGCTGTACTGGTGTTTCTGAAATACTGTAGTGGTGATTCTGAAATGCTGTATTGGTGGTTCTGAAATGCTGTGCTAGTGTTTCTGAAATGCTGTACTGGTGTTTCTGAAATGTTGTGCTAGTGTTTCTGAAATGCTGTACTGGTGTTTCTGAAATGCTGTAGTGGTGTTTCTGAAAAGCTGTACTGGTGTTTCTGAAATGTTGTGCTAGTGTTTCTGAAATGCTGTACTGGTGTTTCTGAAATGTTGTACTGGTGTTTCTGAAATGCTGTAGTGGTGTTTCTGAAATGCTGTACTGCTGCTTCTGATATGCTGTACTGGTGTTTCTGAAATGCTGTACTGGTGTTTCTGAAATGCTGTACTGGTGTTTCTGAAATGCTGTAGTGGTGTTTCTGAAATGCTGTACTGCTGCTTCTGATATGCTGTACTGGTGTTTCTGAAATGTTGTGCTAGTGTTTCTGAAATGCTGTACTGGTGTTTCTGAAATGCTGTAGTGGTGTTTCTGAAAAGCTGTACTGGTGTTTCTGAAATGTTGTGCTAGTGTTTCTGAAATGCTGTACTGGTGTTTCTGAAATGTTGTGCTAGTGTTTCTGAAATGCTGTACTGGTGTTTCTGAAATGCTGTAGTGGTGTTTCTGAAATGCTGTACTGCTGCTTCTGATATGCTGTACTGGTGTTTCTGAAATGCTGTACTGGTGTTTCTGAAAAGCTGTACTGGTGTTCCTGAAATGCTGTGCTAGTGTTTCTGAAAAGCTGTACTGGTGTTTCTGAAATGCTGTACTGGTGTTTGTGAAATGCTGTGCTAGTGTTTCTGAAATGCTGTACTGGTGTTTCTGAAAAGCTGTACTGGTGTTTCTGAAAAGCTGTACTGGTGTTTCTGAAATGCTGTACTGCTGCTTCTGATATGCTGTACTGGTGTTTCTGAAATGCTGTACTGGTGTTTCTGAAAAGCTGTACTGGTGTTCCTGAAATGCTGTGCTAGTGTTTCTGAAATGCTGTACTGGTGTTTCTGAAAAGCTGTACTGGTGTTCCTGAAATGTTGTGCTAGTGTTTCTGAAATGCTGTACTGGTGTTTCTGAAAAGCTGTACTGGTGTTTCTGAAATGCTGTAGTGGTGTTTCTGAAATGCTGTACTGCTGCTTCTGATATGCTGTACTGGTGTTTCTGAAATGCTGTACTGGTGTTTCTGAAAAGCTGTACTGGTGTTTCTGAAATGTTGTGCTAGTGTTTCTGAAATGCTGTACTGGTGTTTCTGAAATGTTGTGCTAGTGTTTCTGAAATGCTGTACTGGTGTTTCTGAAATGCTGTAGTGGTGTTTCTGAAAAGCTGTACTGGTGTTTCTGAAATGTTGTGCTAGTGTTTCTGAAATGCTGTACTGGTGTTTCTGAAATGTTGTGCTAGTGTTTCTGAAATGCTGTACTGGTGTTTCTGAAATGCTGTAGTGGTGTTTCTGAAATGCTGTACTGCTGCTTCTGATATGCTGTACTGGTGTTTCTGAAATGCTGTACTGGTGTTTCTGAAATGCTGTACTGGTGTTTCTGAAATGCTGTAGTGGTGTTTCTGAAATGCTGTACTGCTGCTTCTGATATGCTGTACTGGTGTTTCTGAAATGTGCTAGTGTTTCTGAAATGCTGTACTGGTGTTTCTGAAATGCTGTAGTGGTGTTTCTGAAAAGCTGTACTGGTGTTTCTGAAATGTTGTGCTAGTGTTTCTGAAATGCTGTACTGGTGTTTCTGAAATGTTGTGCTAGTGTTTCTGAAATGCTGTACTGGTGTTTCTGAAATGCTGTACTGGTGTTTCTGAAATGTTGTGCTAGTGTTTCTGAAATGCTGTACTGGTGTTTCTGAAATGCTGTAGTGGTGTTTCTGAAATGCTGTACTGCTGCTTCTGATATGCTGTACTGGTGTTTCTGAAATGCTGTACTGGTGTTTCTGAAATGCTGTAGTGGTGTTTCTGAAATGCTGTACTGCTGCTTCTGATATGCTGTACTGGTGTTTCTGAAATGTTGTGCTAGTGTTTCTGAAATGCTGTACTGGTGTTTCTGAAATGCTGTAGTGGTGTTTCTGAAAAGCTGTACTGGTGTTTCTGAAATGTTGTGCTAGTGTTTCTGAAATGCTGTACTGGTGTTTCTGAAATGTTGTGCTAGTGTTTCTGAAATGCTGTACTGGTGTTTCTGAAATGCTGTAGTGGTGTTTCTGAAATGCTGTACTGCTGCTTCTGATATGCTGTACTGGTGTTTCTGAAATGCTGTACTGGTGTTTCTGAAAAGCTGTACTGGTGTTCCTGAAATGCTGTGCTAGTGTTTCTGAAAAGCTGTACTGGTGTTTCTGAAATGCTGTACTGGTGTTTGTGAAATGCTGTGCTAGTGTTTCTGAAATGCTGTACTGGTGTTTCTGAAAAGCTGTACTGGTGTTTCTGAAAAGCTGTACTGGTGTTTCTGAAATGTTGTACTGGTGTTTCTGAAATGCTCTACATTAGTTTTTGACTAGCTGTAGTGGTGCTTCTGAAAGCCTGTACCGGGCTGTCCTGGTCTTTCTAAAACACTGTCCTGGTATTTCTTAAAAGCTGTACTGATGTTTCCAAAATGCTGTACTGATATTTCTAAAGTGCTGAACTGGTGTTTCGGAAATGCTGCACTGCTGTTTCTGAAATGTTGTACCGGTGTTTCTGAAATGCTGTATTGGTGTTTCTGAATGTAATGGTGTCCCTGCAGGAACTCGGTCCGTTTGGTGATCAGGAAGGTCCAGTATGCGCCAGAGAAACCAGGACCTCAACCAACAGCAGAAACCACCAGGCAGTTTCTGATGTCAGACAAACCGCTGCACCTGGAAGCTTCACTGGACAAAGAGGTGACAGACAGCAGACCACAGACATCAGTACACAGGGAACAGACCACAGACAATCGGAGACAAACAACAGGCCACAGACATCAGAATGCAAAGAACAGACCACAGACAATCGGAGACAAACAACAGGCCACAGACATCAGAGTGCAAAGAACAGACCACAGACATCAGGACAGAAAGAACAGACCACAGACATCAAGATGCAAAGAACAGACCACACACACTATCAATCAATCAATCAATCAATCAATCAACTTTTTTCTTATATAGCGCCAAATCACAACAAACAGTTGCCCCAAGGCGCTTTATATTGTAAGGCAAGGCCATACAATAATTATGTAAAACCCCAACGGTCAAAACGACCCCCTGTGAGCAAGCACTTGGCTACAGTGGGAAGGAAAAACTCCCTTTTAACAGGAAGAAACCTCCAGCAGAACCAGGCTCAGGGAGGGGCAGTCTTCTGCTGAGACTGGTTGGGGCTGAGGGAAAAAACCAGGAAAAAGACATGCCGTGACGGGGGGCAGAGATCGATCACTAATAATTAAATGCAGAGTGATGCATACGGAGCAAAAAGAGAAAGAAACAGTGCATCATGGGAACCCCCCCCACAATCTATGTCTAAAGCAGCATAACTAAGGGATGGTCCAGGGTCACCCGATCCAGCCCTAACTATAAGCCTTAGCGAAAAGGAAAGTTTTAAGCCTAATCTTAAAAGTAGAGAGGGTATCTGTCTCCCTGATCTGAATTGGGAGCTGGTTCCACAGGAGAGGAGCCTGAAAGCTGAAGGCTCTGCCTCCCATTCTACTCTTACAAACCCTAGGAACTACAAGTAAGCCCGCAGTCTGAGAGCGAAGCGCTCTAATGGGGTAATATGGTACTATGAGGTCCCTAAGATAAGATGGGACCTGATTATTCAAAACCTTATAAGTAAGAAGAAGAATTTTAAATTCTATTCTAGAATTAACAGGAAGCCATTGAAGAGAGGCCAATATGGGTGAGATATGCTCTCTCCTGCTAGTCCCCGTCAGTACTCTAGCTGCAGCATTCTGAACCAACTGAAGGCTTTTTAGGGAACTTTTAGGACAACCTGATAATAATGAATTACAGTAGTCCAGCCTAGAGGAAATAAATGCATGAATTAGTTTTTCAGCATCACTCTGAGACAAGACCTTTCTGATTTTAGAGATATTGCGTAAATGCAAAAAGGCAGTCCTACATATTTGTTTAATATGCGCTTTGAATGACATATCCTGATCAAAAATGACTCCAAGATTTCTCACAGTATTACTAGAGATCAGGGAAATGCCATCCAGAGTAACGATCTGGTTAGACACCATGCTTCTAAGATTTGTGGGGCCAAGTACAATAACTTCAGTTTTATCTGAGTTTAAAAGCAGGAAATTAGAGGTCATCCATGTCTTTATGTCTGTAAGACAATCCTGGTGATCAGTTAGCTGTTTTACAACTACCCTCTCAAGAATCTTTGAGAGAAAAGGAAGGTTGGAAATTGGCCTATAATTAGCTAAGATAGCTGGGTCAAGTGATGGCTTTTAAGTAATGGTTTAATTACTGCCACCTTAAAGGCCTGTGGTACATAACCAACTAACAAAGATAGATTGATCATATTTAAGATTGAAGCATTAAATAATGGTAGGACTTCCTTGAGCAGCCTGGCAGGAATGGGGTCCAATAAACATGCCGATGGTTTGGACGAAGCAACCAATGAAAATAACTCAGACAGAACAACCGGAGAGAAAGAGTCTAACCAAATACCGGCATCACTGAAAGCAGCCAAAGATAACGATACATCTTTGGGATGGTTATGAGTAATTTTTTCTCTAATAGTCAAAATTTTGTTAGCAAAGAAAGTCATGAAGTCATTACTAGTTAAAGTTAATGGAATACTCAGCTCAATAGAGCTCTGACTCTTTGTCAGCTTAGCTACAGTGCTGAAAAGAAACCTGAGGTTATTCTTATTTTCTTCAATTAGTGATGAGTAGAAAGATGTCCTAGCTTTACGGAGGGCTTTTTTATAGAGCAACAAACTCTTTTTCCAGGCTAAGTGAAGATCTTCTAAATTAGTGAGACGCCATTTCCTCTCCAACTTACGGGTTATCTGCTCTAAGCTACGAGTTTGTGAGTTATACCACGGAGTCAGGCACTTCTGATTTAAAGCTCTCTTTTTCAGAGGAGCTACAGCATCCAAAGTTGTCTTCAAAGAGGATGTAAAACTATTGACGAGATACTCTATCTCCCTTACAGAGTTTAGGTAGCTACTCTGCTCTGTGTTGGTATATGACATTAGAGAACATAACGAAGGAATCATATCCTTAAACCTAGTTACAGCGCTTTCTGAAAGACTTCTAGTGTAATGAAACTTATTCCCCACTGCAGGGTAGTCCATCAGGGTAAATGTAAATGTTATTAAAAAATGATCAGACAGAAGGGAGTTTTCAGGGAATACTGTTAAGTCTTCTATTTCCATACCATAAGTCAGAACAAGATCTAAGATATGATTAAAGTGGTGGGTGGACTCATTTACTTTTTGAGCAAAGCCGATAGAGTCTAATAATAGATTAAATGCAGTGTTGAGGCTGTCATTCTCAGCATCTGTGTGGATATTAAAATCGCCCACTATAATTATCTTATCTGAGCTAAGCACTAAGTCAGACAAAAGGTCTGAAAATTCACAGAGAAACTCACAGTAACGACCAGGTGGACGATAGATAACAACAAATAAAACTGGTTTTTGAGACTTCCAATTTGGATGGACAAGACTAAGAGACAAGCTTTCAAATGAATTAAAGCTCTGTCTAGGTTTTTGATTAATTAATAAGCTGGAATGGAAGATTGCTGCTAATCCTCCGCCACGGCCCGTGCTACGAGCATTCTGACAGTTAGTGTGACTCGGGGGTGTTGACTCATTTAAACTAACATATTCATCCTGCTGTAACCAGGTTTCTGTTAGGCAGAATAAATCAATACGTTGATCAATTATTATATCATTTACCAACAGGGACTTAGAAGAGAGAGACCTAATGTTTAATAGACCACATTTAACTGTTTTAGTCTGTGGTGCAATTGAAGGTGCTATATTATTTTTTCTTTTTGAATTTTTATGCTTAAATAGATTTTTGCTGGTTATTGGTGGTCTGGGAGCAGGCACCGTCTCTACGGGGATGGGGCAACGAGGGGATGGCAGGGGGAGAGAAGCTGCAGAGAGGTGTATAAGACCACAGCTCTGCCTCCTGGTCCCAACGCTGGACAGTCACAGTTTGGAGGATCCAAGAAAATTGGCCAGATTTCTAGAAATGAGAGCTGCTCCATCCAAAGTGGGATGGATGCCATCTCTCCTAACAAGACCAGGTTTTCCCCAGAAGCTTTGCCAATTATCAATGAAGCCCACCTCATTTTTTGGACACCACTCAGACAGCCAGCAATTCAAGGAGAACATGCGGCTAAACATGTCACTCCCGGTCCGATTGGGGAGGGGCCCAGAGAAAACAACAGAGTCCGACATTGTTTTTGCAAAGTTACACACCGATTTAATGTTAATTTTAGTGACCTCCGATTGGCGTAACCGGGTGTCATTACTGCCGACGTGAATTACAATCTTACCAAATTTACGCTTAGCCTTAGCCAGCAATTTCAAATGTCCTTCGATGTCGCCTGCTCTGGCCCCCGGAAGACAATTGACAATGGTTGCTGGTGTCGCTAACTTCACATTTCTCAAAACAGAGTCGCCAATAACCAGAGTTTGATCCTCGGCGAGTGTATCGTCGAGTGGGGAAAAACGGTTAGAGATGTGAACGGGTTGACGGTGTACACGGGGCTTCTGTTTAGGGCTACGCTTCCTCCTCACAGTCACCCAGTCAGCCTGCTTTCCCGACTGCCCGGGATCTGCCAGGGGGGAACTAGCGGCGGCTAAGCTACCTTGGTCCGCACCGACTACAGGGGCCTGGCTAGCTGTAGAATTTTCCACGGTGCGGAGCCGAGTCTCCAATTCGCCCAGCCTGGCCTCCAAAGCTACGAATAAGCTGCACTTATTACAAGTACCGTTACTGCTAAAGGAGGCCGAGGAATAACTAAACATTTCACAACCAGAGCAGAAAAGTGCGGGAGAGACAGGAGAAGCCGCCATGCTAAATCGGCTAAGAGCTAGTAGCTACGCAACCTAGCGGATTCCTAAAAACACACGAAGTGAATAATGTGTAAATAATTTAAAGGTGATTCAGCAGAAGGAGTGCCCCAATCAAGGCACCAAACAGGCCATGAAGCAGCACAGGCAACGCACGACAACAGCGAACGCACGACAACGGTGCTAAAACAAAACAAAAATCAACCAAACACGCTGTGGAGCAGCACAGACAACGCACGACAACAGTGCTAAAAGAGAAAAAAATAAAATAAAATTAAAAAAAAATAAAAACGAAAGCGTTAGCAAGCTAGTTAGCTTGCCAACGCTGATGAAAGTTAGCTGATAAAAGTGCTCCGTCGCGATGTTTCGACCGTTAGAGGTCTTCCTTAGGCGTTGGAGCACAGTAAAAAAGTAAAAAAAAAAAAAAAAAGTAAAAAGGTAAAAAAGTCTTGAAAAAGACTGTTAATTCAAGTCCAAAGCAACAGGTAGCAGTCTCTGTGTAAACAGTCCCAACAGAGAGCCAAAAAAAGACCACAGACATTAGGAGACAAAGAACAGACCACAGTCTTCAGGACAGAAAGAACAGAAGGCATACATCAGGGCACAAAGAACAGACCACAGACACTGGGCTACAAAAAAACAGACCATAGATATTAGGAAACAAACAACAGACCACAGACTTTAGGATACAAAAAACAGACCACAGACATGAGACAAACATCAGACCACAGACACCAGAACACAATGAACGAACCACAGACACTGGTATACAAAGAGCAGACCCCAGACATTCAGAGACAAACAACAGACCATAGACATCAGGATACAAAGAACAGACCACGGGATCAGGATACAAATAACAGACGACAGGCATCAGGATACAAAGAAGAGACCACAGACACCAGGATACAAAGACCAGACCACAGACACTGGGATACAAAGAACAGACCACAGACATGAGACAAACATCAGACCACAGATATCAGAACACAAAGAACGAAACAAAGACACTGGGATACAAAGAACAGACCACAGACATTCTGAGACAAACAACAGACCACAGACATCAGAACAGAAAGAACAGACCACAGACATCAGGATACAAAGAACAGATCACCGCATCAGGATACAAAAACAGACCACAGATGTCAGGATAGACCACAGACACTGGGATACAAAGAAAATACTACAGGCATCATGATACAGATAAGATCAAAAAACAGACCACAGCAAAAGGATACAAAAAACAGACCACAGGCATCAGGATACAAAGAACAGACCACAGACACTGGGATACAAAGAACAGACCACAAACATTAGGAGACAAAGAACAGACCACAGACATCAGGATACAAAGAACAGACCACAGCTGTTAGGATACAAAGAACAGACCATGGCATCAAGATACAATGAACAGACCACAGACATTGGGATACATTAAACAGGCCACAGACATCAGAACACAAAGAACAGACCACAGACATTAGGATACAGACATCAGACCATAGACGTCAGAACACAAACAACAGACCACAGCCACTGGGATACAAAGAACAGACCACAGACATTAGGATACAAAGAACAGACCACAGACATCAGGATACAAATAACAGACTGCGGCTGTTAGGATACAATGAACAGACCACAGACATTGGGATACACTAAACAGGCCACAGACATCAGAACACAAAGAACAGTCCACAGCCACTTGGATACAAAGAACAGACCACCGACATTAGGATACAAACAACAGACCACAGACATCAGGATACAAAGAACAGACCACAGGCATCAGGATACAAAGAACAGACCACAGCCATCAGGACAGAAAGAACAGATCACAGACATTAGGAGACAACCAACAGACCACAGACAATAGGATGCAAAGAATAGACCACGGCATAACAATACAAAGAACAGACCACAGACATTACGATACAAAGAATATACCACAGACACTGGGATACAAAGAACAGACCACAGACATTAGGAGACAAACAACAGACCACGGACATTAGAAGACAAACAACGGACCACAGACATCATGATACAAAGAGCAGACCACAGGTATTGGGATACAAAGAACAGGCCACAGACATTAGGATACAAAGAACAGACCACAGACATCAGAACACAAAGAAGAGGCCACAGACATCAGGATAGAAAGAACGGAGCACAGACACTGGGATACAAAGAACAGACCACAGCTATTAGGATACAAAGAACAGTCCATAACATCAGGATACAATGAACAGACCACAGACATTGGGATACAATAAACAGGCCATAGACATCAGAACACAAAGAACAGACCACAGCCACTTGGATACAAACAACAGACCACAGACATTAGGATACAAACAACAGACCATAGACCAGTGATTCTCAACTGGGGTGCCGTGATCGATCGTCAGGGGTGCCGTGGGTAGGGCTGTCACAATTATTACAATATTCGTCAATCGCGATTATTTTTCATATTCGCGATTATTTTCCATATTCGCGATTACCGGGAATTATTTATTTTATCCACAAAGCATAAAACGACTCAGAATCTGACGTCATTGTGCTTCAGCCTCGCACTCGTCTTAAGGCGGGACAATAACAAGGAGGCTGACGGCCGATTAAAACAGTGCCGTCTTCTTCAAAAGCCGTCTAAAATGCGGAGCTGTCGGTGTGTGTGTCTGTGCCTGTGTGTGTGCGCGCGCGTGGAGTTAACAGGCTGCAGACTGCGAGGGACGGGGTGGGTGAGGGAGATTCCTGAATGCAGGCGCGACATGTTCAGTGTGCAGCGAGCGCAGAGCAGAGAGAGGATTTTAACCTGAGTGAACATGTTAACAAAATGAAAACGTGAAGCTGCCTTTACTTCTCTCTGAACTTTCTCTAAAGGTGTGATTCTGCCGTTACCGTCCTGTTCACACCATGTGCGCATCGTATGCTGAATTTATGAGATCATGAGATGAAATAAACGGTCAAATAGCTTTAAAAACATATTTAAAAAATGAGAATATATGAATTGACTGAGCCCCTGACATGGAGAAGCTGTGGTGATGTTCAGATGCACAGATCACAAAAAGCAAGTGAGAACTCTGAACTTTAACAGCTGTTACTTTCCAAAGGTATTTATTTGTTCAATATGGGCTTAATGCAGTGTTTAAGCACAAAACGTGACTGATGAGGAGAAACAATTTCAGAAATGCAACAGAAACAACGACAATTCAGAAAAAGTTGGGACTGTATGTACACTCAACAAAAATATAAACGCAACACTTTTGGTTTTGCTCCCATTTTGTATAAGATGAACTCAAAGATTTCAAAGTTTTTCCACATACACAATATCACCATTTCCCTCAAATATTGTTCACAAACCAGTGTAAATCTGTGATAGTGAGCACTTTTCCTTTGCTGAGATAACCCATCCCACCTCACAGGTGTGCCATACCAAGATGTTGATTAGACACCATGATTAGTGCACAGGTGTGCCTTAGACTGCCCACAATAAAAGGCCACTCTGAAAGGTGCAGTTTTATCACACAGCACAATGCCACAGATGTTGCAAGATTTGAGGGAGCATGCAATTGGCATGCTGACAGCAGGAATGTCAACCAGAGCTGTTGCTCGTGTATTGAATGTTCATTTCTCTACCATAAGCCATCTTTAAAGGCGTTTCAGAGAATTTGGCAGTACACACAACCGCAGACCACGTGTAACCACACCAGCCCAGGACCTCCACATCCAGCATGTTCACCTCCAAGATCGTCTGAGACCAGCCACTCGGACAGCTGCTGAAACAATTGGTTTGCATAACCAAAGAATTTCTGCACAAACTGTCAGAAACCGTCTCAGGGAAGCTCATCTGCATGCTCGTCGTCCTCACTGGGGTCTCGACCTGACTCCAGTTCGTCGTCGTAACCGACTTGAGTGGACAAATGCTCACATTCGCTGGCGTTTGGCATGTTGGAGAGGTGTTCTCTTCATGGATGAATCCCAGTTCACACTGTCCAGGGCAGATGGCAGACAGCGTGTGTGGCGTCGTGTGGGTGAGCGGTTTTCTGATGTCAGTGTTGTGGATCGAGTGGCCCATGGTGGCGGTGGGGTTATGGTATGGGCAGGCGTCTGTTATGGACGAAGAACACAGGTGCATTTTATTGATGGAATTTTGAATGCACAGAGATACCGTGACGAGATCCTGAGGCCCATTGTTGTGCCATACATCCAAGAACATCACCTCATGTTGCAGCAGGATAATGCACGGCCCCATGTTGCAAGGATCTGTACAGTTCTTGCATGGCCGCATACTCACCGGACATGTCACCCATTGAGCATGTTTGGGATGCTCTGGACCGGCGTATATGACAGCGTGTACCAGTTCCTGCCAATATCCAGCAACTTCGCACAGCCATTGAAGAGGAGTGGACCAACATTCCACAGGCCACAATTGACAACCTGATCAACTCTATGCGAAGGAGATGTGTTGCACTGCATGAGGCAAATGGTGGTCACACCAGATACTGACTGGTATCCCCCCAATATAACAAAACTGCACCTTTCAGAGTGGCCTTTTATTGTGGGCAGTCTAAGGCACACCTGTGCACTAATCATGGTGTCTAATCAACATCTTGATATGGCACACCTGTGAGGTGGGATGGATTATCTCAGCAAAGGAGAAGTGCTCACTATCACAGATTTAGACTGGTTTGTGAACAATATTTGAGGGAAATTGTGATATTGTGTATGTGGAAAAAGTTTTAGATCTTTGAGTTCATCTCATACAAAATGGGAGCAAAACCAAAAGTGTTGCGTTTATATTTTTGTTGAGTGTAAAATGAAGATAAAAATAAAAATGTTGCACCATTCCCAGTTTCTCCACTCACAGAAGCCAAATGTTCTTCCAGAGTTGTGTAATTATACTACAATAGTAGAATATAAAGAAGGGAAAAAAAAGAAAAAAATAGACAATATATTCGTCAATCGCAATTATTTGTCTGACAATTAATCGTCTCCAGAAATTCCTAATTGTGACAGCCCTACATGAGATCAGAGCGCAAAATGCTTGAGGATTTTCGAAATGCGGTGTTTTCTGTATCGATTTTCTATTGCGATAATTGGGTTTTGCGCAAAACCAGAGGTAATAGAATTATATTATTTTGGTTGGTTCTGTGCCGCAGCATTTTGTAAATATAAAAAGGGTGCCGTGGCTCAAAAAAGGTTGAAAATCACTGCCATAGACATCAGGATACAAAGAACAGACCACTGGCATCAGGATACAAAGAACAGACCACAGCCATCAGGACAGAAAGAACAGACCACAGACATTAGGAGACAACCAACAGACCACAGAAAATAGGATACAAAGAACAGACCACAGAGATTATGATACAAAGAACAGACCGCGGCATGACGATGCAAAGAACAGACCACAGACATTATGATGCAAAGAACAGACCACGGCATCAGGATACAAACAACAGACCATAGTCAGGATACAAAGAACAGACCACAGACACTGGGATATAAAGAACAGACCACAGACATTAGGAGACAAACAGTAGACCACAGACATTAGGAGACAAACAACGGACCACAGCCACCAGGCTACAAAGAACAGACCACAGGCATCAGGATACAAAGAACAGACCACAGACATCAGGACAGAAAGAACAGACCACAGACATGCGGAGACAAACAACAGACAGCAGACATCAGAACACAAAGAACAGACCACAGACACTAGGATACAAAGAACAGACCACAGACATTAGGATACAAACAAGGGACCACAGACATCAGGATACAAAGAACAGCCCACGGCGTCAGGATAGAAAGAACAGACCAGAGACATTAGGAGACAAACAACAGACCACAGACATCAGGATACAAAGTACAGACCATGGCATCAGGATACAAAGAACAGACCACAGACACTGCGATACAAAGAACAGACCACAGCCATCGTGACAGAAAGAACAGACCACAGACATTAGGAGACAACCAACAGACCACGGCATCGGGATACAAACAACAGACCACAGTCATCAGGATACAAAGAACAGACCACAGACATTAGGAGACAAACAATGGACCACAGACATTAGGAGACAAACAACGGACCACAGCCACCAGGATACAAAGAACAGACCACAGGCATCAGGGTACAAAGAATAGACCACAGACATCAGGACAGAAAGAACAGACCACAGACATGCGGAGACAAACAACAGACATCAGAACACAAAGAACAGACCACAGACACTAGGATACAAAGAACAGACCACAGATATTAGGATACAAACAAGGGACCACAGACATCAGGATACAAAGAACAGCCCACGGCATCAGGATACAAAGAACAGACCACAGGCATCAGGATACAAAGAGCAGACCACAGACATCAGGACAGAAAGAACATACCAGAGACATCAGGATACAAAGAAGAGAGCACAGGCATCAGGATACAAAGAACAGGCCACAGACATCAGGACACAAAGAACAGACCACAGACACTGGGATACAAAGAACAGACCACAGGCATTAGGTTACAAACATCAGACCATAGACATCACAGCACAAAGAACAGACCACAGCCACTGGGATACATAGAACAGACCACAGACATTAGGATACAAAGAACAGACCATAGACATCAGGATACAAAGAACAGACCACAGCCATCAGGACAGAAAGAACAGACCACAGACGTTAGGAGACAACCAACATACCACGGCATCAGGATACAAAGAACAGACCACAGCATCGAGATACAAAGCACAGACAAGACCCACTGGGAAACACAGAACAGAACCCAGATATTAGGACAGAAAAAACAGACCAGAGACATTAGGAGACAAACAACAGACCACAGACATCAGGATACAAAGAACAGATCACTGCATCAGGATACAAAAACAGACCACAAACGTCAGGATAGAAAGAACGGAGCACAGACACTGGGATACAAAGAACAGCCCACAGACATTAGGATACAAAGAACAGACCACAGACATTAGGAGACAAAGAACAGACCACAGACATTAGGAGCCAAAGAACAGACCACAGACATCAGGATACAAAGAACAGACCACAGATATTAGGATACAAAGAACAGACCATGAAGTCAGGATACAATGAACAGACCACAGACTTTGGGATACAATAAACAGGCCACAGACATCAGGATACAAAGAACAGACCACAGACACTAGGATACAAAGAACAGACCACAGGTATTAGGATACAAACTACAGACCACAGACATCAGGATACAAAGAACAGACCACGGCGTCAGGATACAGAGAACAGACCACAAACTTCAGAATAGAAAGAACGGAGCACAGACACTGGGATACAAAGAACAGACCACAGACGTTAGGAGACAAAGAACAGACCACAGACATTAGGATACAAAGAACAGACCACAGACATTAGGAGACAAAGAACAGACCACAGACATCAGGATACAAAGAACAGACCACAGATATTAGGATACAAAGAACAGACGACAGCATCGAGATACAAAGCACAGACCAGACCCACTGGGAAACAAAGAACAGACCACAGATATTAGGAGACAAACAACAGACCACAGACATCAGAATACAAAGAACAGACCACAGACACTGGGATACAGAGAGCATTCCACAGACATTAGGAGACAAACAACAGACCACAGACATCAGGATACAAAGAACAGACCACAGACATCAGGACAGAAAAAACAGACCAGAGACATTATTAGACAAACAACAGACCACAGACATCAGGATACAAAGAACAGATCACTGCATCAGGATACAAAAACAGACCACAAACGTCAGGATAGAAAGAACGGAGCACAGACACTGGGATACAAAGAACAGCCCACAGACATTAGGATACAAAGAACAGACCACAGACATTAGGATACAAAGAACAGACCACAGACATTAGGAGACAAAGAACAGACCACAGACATCAGGATACAAAGAACAGACCACAGATATTAGGATACAAAGAACAGACCATGACTTCAGGATACAATGAACAGACCACAGACTTTGGGATACAATAAACAGGCCACAGACACTGGGATACAAAGAACAGACCACAGACATTAGGAGACAAAGAACAGACCACAGACACTAGGATACAAAGAACAGACCACAGGTATTAGGATACAAACTACAGACCACAGACATCAGGATACAAAGAACAGACCACGGCGTCAGGATACAGAGAACAGACCACAAACTTCAGAATAGAAAGAACGGAGCACAGACACTGGGATACAAAGAACAGACCACGGCATCGAGATACAAAGCACAGACCAGACCCACTGGGAAACAAAGAACAGACCACAGATATTAGGAGAGAAACAACAGACCACAGACATCAGGATACAAAGAACAGATCACTGCACCAGGATACAAAAACAGACCACAAACTTCAGAATAGAAAGAACGGAGCACAGACACTGGGATACAAAGAACAGACCACGGCATCGAGATACAAAGCACAGACCAGACCCACTGGGAAACAATGAACAGACCACAGACTTTGGGATACAATAAACAGGCCACAGACATCAGCACACAAAGAACACACCACAGACACTACAGGCATCAGGATACAAAGAACAGACCATAGACATCAGGATACAAAGAACAGACCACAGCCATCAGGACAGAAAGAACAGACCACAGACGTTAGGAGACAACTAACATACCACGGCATCAGGATACAAAGAACAGACCATGGCATCGAGATACAAAGCACAGACCAGACCCACTGGGAAACAAAGAACAGACCACAGATATTAGGAGACAAACAACAGACCACAGACATCAGAATACAAAGAACAGACCACAGACACTGGGATACAGAGAACATTCCACAGACATCAGGATACAAAGAATAGACCACAGACATCAGGACAGAAAAAACAGACCAGAGATATTAGGAGACAAACAACAGACCACAGACACTGGGATACAAAGAACAGACCACAGACGTTAGGAGACAAAGAACAGACCACAGACGTTAGGATACAAAGAACAGATCACTGCATCAGGATACAAACACAGACCACAAACGTCAGGATAGAAAGAACGGAGCACAGACACTGGGATACAAAGAACAGCCCACAGACACTGGGATACAAAGAACAGCCCACAGACATTAGGATACAAAGAACAGACCACAGATCTTAGGATACGAAGAACAGACCATGACTACAGGATACAATGACAGACCACAGACTTTGGGATACAATAAACAGGCCACAGACATCAGAACACAAAGAACAGACCACAGACACTAGGATACAAAGAACAGACCACAGGTATTAGGATACAAACTACAGACCACAGACATCAGGATACAAAGAACAGACCACAGACGTTAGGAGACAAAGAACAGACCACCGTGTCAGGATACAGAGAACAGACCACAAACTTCAGAATAGAAAGAACGGAGCACAGACACTAGGATACAAAGAACAGACCACAGACATTAGGATACAAAGAACAGACCACAGACACTGGGATACAAAGAACAGACCACAGACGTTAGGAGACAAAGAACAGACCACCGCGTCAGGATACAGAGAACAGACCACAAACTTCAGAATAGAAAGAACGGAGCACAGACACTGGGATACAAAGAAAATACCACAGCTATTAGGATACAAAGAACAGACCATGACATCAGTATACAATGAACAGACCACAGACATTGGGATACAATAAACAGGCCACAGACATCAGAACACAAAGAACAGACCACAGCCACTTGGATTCAAAGAACAGACCACAGACATTAGGATACAAACATCAGACCATAGACGTCAGAACACAAACAACAGACCACAGCCACTGGGATACAAAGAATAGACCCCAGACATTAGGATACAAACAACAGACCATAGACATCACAACAGAAAGAACAGACCACAGCCACTGGGTTACAAAGAACAGACCACAGACATTAGGAGACAACCAACAGACCACAGACATTACAATACAATGAACAGACCATGGCATCAGGATACAAAGAACAGACCATGGCATCGGGATACAAAGAACAGACCAGACCCACTGGGATACAAAGAACAGACCACAGACATTAGGAGACAAACAACAGACCACAGACATCAGAACTCAAAGAACAGACTACAGACTCTAGGATACAAAAAACAGACCACAGACATTAGGAGACAAACAACAGACCACAGACATCAGAACACAAAGAACAGAGCACAGACACTGGGATACAAAGAACAGACAGCGGCATTAGGAGACATTGAACAGACCACAGACACTGGGATACAAAGAACAGACAGCGGCATTAGGCGACAAAGAACAGTCCACAGACATCAGGATACAAAGAACAGACCACAGCCACTGGGATACAAAGAACAGACCACAGACATTAGGATACAAACAACAGACCATAGACATTAGGATACAAAGAACAGACCACAGCCATCAGGACAGAAAGAACAGACCACAGACATCAGGAGACAACCAACAGTCAACAAACATCAGGATACAAAGAACAGACCACAGCATCATGATACAAAGAACAGACCACAGACATTACGATACAATGAACAGACCACGACATCGGGATACAAAGAATAGACCACAGACATTATGATACAAACAACAGACCATAGACATCAGAACAGAAAGAACAGACCACAGCCACTGGGTTACAAAGAACAGACCACAGACATTAGGAGACAAACAGACCACAGACATCAGAACACAAAGAACAGACCACAGACACTGGGATACAAACAACAGACCACAGCATCAGGATACAAAGGACAGACCACAGACATGAGAACACAAAGAAGAGACCACAGACATCAGGATACCAAGAACAGAACACAGGCATCAGGATACAAAGAACAGAACCACAGACATCAGGATACAAAGAACAGAACACAGGCATCAGGATACAAAGAACAGAACACAGGCATCAGGATACAAAGAACAGAACCACAGACATCAGGATACAAAGAACAGAACACAGGCATCAGGATACAAAGGACAGACCACAGACATGAGAACACAAAGAAGAGACCACAGACATCAGGATACCAAGAACAGAACACAGGCATCAGGATACAAAGAACAGAACACAGACATCAGAATACAAAGAACAGACCACAGACACTGGGATACAGAGAACATTCCACAGACATCAGGATACAAAGAATAGACCACAGACATCAGGACAGAAAAAACAGACCAGAGATATTAGGAGACAAACAACAGACCACAGACACTGGGATACAAAGAACAGACCACAGACGTTAGGAGACAAAGAACAGACCACAGACATCAGGACAGAAAAAACAGACCAGAGACATTAGGAGACAAACAACAGACCACAGACATCAGGATACAAAGAACAGATCACTGCATCAGGATACAAAAACAGACCACAAACGTCAGGATAGAAAGAACGGAGCACAGACACTGGGATACAAAGAACAGCCCACAGACACTGGGATACAAAGAACAGCCCACAGACATTAGGATACAAAGAACAGACCACAGATCTTAGGATACGAAGAACAGACCATGACTACAGGATACAATGACAGACCACAGACTTTGGGATACAATAAACAGGCCACAGACATCAGAACACAAAGAACAGACCACAGACACTAGGATACAAAGAACAGACCACAGGTATTAGGATACAAACTACAGACCACAGACATCAGGATACAAAGAACAGACCACGGTGTCAGGATACAGAGAACAGACTACAAACTTCAGAATAGAAAGAACGGAGCACAGACATTAGGATACAAAGAACAGACCACAGACATTAGGATACAAAGAACAGACCACAGACACTGGGATACAAAGAACAGACCACAGACGTTAGGAGACAAAGAACAGACCACCGCGTCAGGATACAGAGAACAGACCACAAACTTCAGAATAGAAAGAATGGAGCACAGACACTGGGATACAAAGAAAATACCACAGCTATTAGGATACAAAGAACAGACCATGACATCAGTATACAATGAACAGACCACAGACATTGGGATACAATAAACAGGCCACAGACATCAGAACACAAAGAACAGACCACAGCCGCTTGGATTCAAAGAACAGACCACAGACATTAGGATACAAACATCAGACCATAGACGTCAGAACACAAACAACAGACCACAGCCACTGGGATACAAACAACAGACCACATCATCAGGATACAAAGGACAGACCACAGACATGAGAACACAAAGAAGAGACCACAGACATCAGGATACCAAGAACAGAACACAGGCATCAGGATACAAAGAACAGAACCACAGACATCAGGATACAAAGAACAGAACACAGGCATCAGGATACAAAGAACAGAACACAGGCATCAGGATACAAAGAACAGAACCACAGACATCAGGATACAAAGAACAGAACACAGGCATCAGGATACAAAGGACAGACCACAGACATGAGAACACAAAGAACAGACTACAGACTCTAGGATGCAAAAAACAGACCACAGACATTAGGAGACAAACAACAGACCACAGACATCAGAACACAAAGAACAGAGCACAGACACTGGGATACAAAGAACAGACAGTGGCATTAGGAGACATTGAACAGACCACAGCCACTGGGATACAAAGAACAGACCACAGACATTAGGATACAAACAACAGACCATAGACATTAGGATACAAAGAACAGGCCACAGCCATCAGGACAGAAAGAACAGACCACAGACATCAGGAGACAACCAACAGTCAACAAACATCAGGATACAAAGAACAGACCACAGCATCATGATACAAAGAACAGACCACAGACATTACGATACAATGAACAGACCACGACATCGGGATACAAAGAACAGACCACAGACATTATGATACAAACAACAGACCATAGACATCAGAACAGAAAGAACAGACCACAGCCACTGGGTTACAAAGAACAGACCACAGACATTAGGAGACAAACAGACCACAGACATCAGAACACAAAGAACAGACCACAGACACTGGGATACAAACAACAGACCACAGGCATCAGGATACAAAGGACAGACCACAGACATGAGAACACAAAGAAGAGACCACAGACATCAGGATACCAAGAACAGAACACAGGCATCAGGATACAAAGAACAGAACCACAGACATCAGGATACAAAGAACAGAACACAGGCATCAGGATACAAAGAACAGAACACAGCCATCAGGATACAAAGAACAGAACCACAGACATCAGGATACAAAGAACAGAACACAGGCATCAGGATACAAAGGACAGACCACAGACATGAGAACACAAAGAAGAGACCACAGACATCAGGATACCAAGACAGAACACAGGCATCAGGATACAAGAACAGAACACAGACATCAGAATACAAAGAACAGAACACAGGCATCAGGATACAAAGAACAGAACCACAGACATGAGGACAGTAAAATTGCCATGTCTTATGTAATTGTGTTCGCTGTATCTTTCCTCCCGGCCATGAGGTCAGAGGTGGGACACTGAGAGATACTCTGTCAGTAAGTACATTTGAACTGGACATCCTAAATGCCTGAATTTGATGTCGCTAAATTAGTGTTATCCACACACGTGTGCTGTGACCATTCCAGTTGAAGTTCATTACCTACGTTGCTAAACAAACCTATGTTACTGGACTGTGTGATTCATTTAATCAAGCCCTTAAAGGTAAATGAGCTTTCTTAAGCAGTGATAAAACAGCACGTTGGGCCCACATTGTTCCGGGCCCATTCGTCACAATGGTACACTTGGGCTCCAAAAATGGAAACAGCAAATCTGCCCAGTACACAGCACGAGTGCAAATAAAGCACCACACGTTGTATTTG
>NC_047106.1:143461956-143581685 GCF_902500255.1 Thalassophryne amazonica
GTAAGAGCCTGAATTCTCACACAGTTATTCTTTTTACTTTCTCCACTGTAGTATTATTTACACACAGCCAGTATCTGTGGCGTGTGCTTGTTGCTGCTTATTATAGTGGCTAGGGACTTAAACCCACCAGTCAGCACAATGTTATTAACACACAATGTTAAATGTTTCTTTTGCGTTCTGATCCTTCTGTTCCCCGAGGATCTAATTACACTTAAGCGTATAACGGAACACCTGCATATCTATCTAGCCAAACATGGACATACTGTACAGCAATACTATCACATCTTAAAGTTGTTATTCTGGTGTTCAGCATTTACTTTACTCACATGATTGGTTTTGTATGTTAACTAGTCGTCTCTGCCTCCATCACATTAATATTTTGCAGTATATGTAATAGCCATGAGTACACTTACTGTAATAAGTTATAATGTAAAGGGTCTTCATAGTCCAATTAAAAGAAAGGAAGTATTATTGCAACTCAAACAATTAAGGTGTCAGGTAACACTTCTACAGGAAACACATTTGTCAAATGACGAACACGAAAAATTGAAAAAGTCTTGGGCTGACAAAATTTACTACTCATCACACTGTTCTGGTAGGAAGAGGGGGGTAGCCATATTAATACATAAGCAAATCAACTTTACTGAAACTCTGGTTCATAGAGATAAGGAGGGCAGATTTATATTGGTGAATGGGATAATCGAAGGGATAGCTGTTATGTGGGCCGCTGAAGAGGAGGTACTGCTGGCCCACCACCACAAGATGGCGCCCTGCTTGAAGTGCGGGCTTCAAGCACGAGAGGGCGTCGGCTTTGCTGGAGGTGACAGCTGTCATCAATCAACACAAGCTGTCACCCATCACCACCACTACAAAGACCGGACTGCAACTCCACCTCCTCGCCGAGAAATCAACTACCATTCAGGTAAATTCTCTGCTGACTAACACTGTGTGTGTAATAACTTGAACCTTCTATTGCAGCCGTTTTCCTGGAGTGTGTCCTTCTCTGGAGGATTGGCGTTTGGTGTGACAGCGACGGCTTCGCCTCACACCCCAACTCAGATAAGTGGTTGACCAGGAGCTGCACGAGTGTGTGTGATTGGAGGTGGAGGTTTTCCCTCCTTTACTTAATACAGACTGTGGGATTACTGAGTGTGCGACCTCACACTCATCAGTACTGTCTCTGTTCTCTGCCAGCAGTACCGGGTCTGACTGCTGAAGACAGCGGCCACCTGGGCGCAGGGCTTGGCAGCTCCGGTGTTCTTCTTCTCCGTTGGTGGTGGAAGCTGTGTGGGGATCCAGCTCGTCTCTCTCCAGGCTCGTCTCTCTATCGTCGAGCCTGCCCACACGTCATCTGGTGTATGATTGACAGTCCACCATATTGTTATTGTCTGTACGTTGTTGTGCGATTCACAACATTAAATTGTTACTTTTTGGCTTATCCATTGTCCGTTCATTAACGCCCCCTGTTGTGGGTCCGTGTCACGTCACTTTCACAACAATAGCAGTATCATTTATAAATGTACGTGCTCCCAATGAAGATATGCCCGGGTTTGTAAAATCAGTTTTTAATATGATTGTGGAGTATAGCTCTGGACTTCTGATTTTGGGGGGGATTTTAATTGTGTAATGTCAAATTTAGATTGACAACCTTTTTCTCATACCCCCATATCTAAAATGGGCAAAATGTTAAAAAACGTATCGGTAGAAGCTGGACTAGTGGACATATGGCGGTCTAAATTTCCAAAGGAGAGGGATTTTACGTTTTACTCAAACAGACACACATCTTACTCACGAATCGACTATTTTTATTTTTACCCGCTAAAGCTGAATTATACAGAATTGAAGATATCACAATACTGCCCATCACAATTTCTGATCATGCCCCCGTTGTGCTTCAGTGGGATATAGGACTGACCCCAGCATCCAAGCAATGAAGACTGAACACCTCTCTTCTCAACGATAAGGAATTCATCGCTCTTGTTAAAATAGAATTTAATAATTATTTAGATATAAATAGAACACTGGAGACATCTCCAATTATGCTGTGGGATTGTGCAAAGGCATATTTACGAGGCTGCATTATTTCCTATGCAACAACAAAAAAAAGACAAAAGGCGGCCAAACAGCAAGAATTAGTGGATAAAATAAGAGAATTGGAATCCAAACATAAACAGAGTAGAGCACCCAACATTTTGAATGATATGAATATATCTCGTAGGGAGCTTCAAGACTTACTATCAGAAAAAATTGAGGGAAACCTGGCGCTTTGCAAAGCAACAGTATTATGAAAATGGGAATAGAGCAAGTAGGACTCTTAGCCTTCAGACTTAGAAAACAGCAGTCTTCAAAGGTAGTTCAAAAGCTAAAATTAGGTCATAAATGTTGTGTGCTGGGGTGTTTGGCTGGCTTGGCTTCTGTTTTTCCCACCAGGTGGTATGCATTCAGGACTGAGTGGCTGAGCATTAGGACCTCACCCTGAACACCTGAGGCTTGTTTTCACGTGCAGGTCATCAGGACTCACAGCTGTGGTGTATCTGTCTTGATCAGAGATTGCTGCATTTAAACCTGAATGCACAGTGTGTGATTGCCAGAGACTCGACCTTGTGAGCAGACGTGTGAGATCGACGTCAGGAGAACAATATCACCATCACGGACGCAGAGACCGCTCCAGGTTTGATGCCACAGTCTGTGAAGGAGGATTGGGTGAGGTCTCACGCTCTTCAGCACACTTCCTGAGGTAATTTGGTTTTGGTGACTTTTATGAAGTAATGACAGTGGATTTGGTGTCCCTCACACCTTGTTGTATTGAGCTGTCACGTTATGCTAATTGTCTAATCAGCTTCTGCTGCAGTGGAGATTGGAACTGAGTTGTTCCGTGCCTGCAGGGTGAGAAGCTGATATATATATTTAAGCCAGGAAGTGTTTGCTTATTGCGTGCACCTTTTGAGCTGTCTCTCTGGGTGGAGAGTGTTGGACTCACCTCATGTTTTCTTTCTTCACAGACACGGTTTGTCGCAGCCACCTGGGGGATGTCGGCGGGGTCCCTGGGTCCGAACTGCTGTGGCTCCGGACCATTTGCGCTGCTGAGAGCGCGCCGTGTTTTCACCTTACCAGACCGCGGACTTTTTAGTTGTTTATCATTGCACTCACTTTCATTAAAATGTGTTATCCTTTGAACCGTGCTCTGCTTATTTTATGCTGGGTCCTGTCAAACGCTGGGTCGGTGCTCCGACCGCGTCCGACACATAACAATAAATCTATTATAAAACCAAGAGAGATAGCCGAGACATTTGCTGAGTTCTATAAAAGTTCTATACAGTGATAATGATACTTGCTCCGAGGAGGCTAGTATAGCGAACTATTTACATCATATTAATGTCCCTGAATTACCCGAGGTAGTAGCTAAAGAATTGGATGAGCCAATTCAAGAAGGGGAAATAAACAAGTTATCTCATCCCTTAAGAATAATAAATGTCCTGGCCCAGATGGCTTCATAAATGAAGTTTTTAAATGGTTTCAGGGAGATTCTTACGCCCCCTTTACTGGATGCATACCACTATGCTCTTGAAACAAAACAATGGCGCCATCTTGGTCTGAAGCCACGATGGTAGTATTACATAAAGAAAGCAAAGACCCTACCGATTGCAATTCATATAGGCCATTATCTATGCTCAAAACGGAGATGTACGCATTCTCACAGCTATTCTTGCTAGAACGATTAAAAGATGTAATAATGCAAATCATACATCCAGATCAAACCGGGTTTATTGCTGGGAGGCACTATGGAAATAAACTTACGGTGAGTATTAAATATTATATCTCATCAGAAAGAGAATGAAGTAACAACAGCTATAATTTCCTTAGATGCCCAAAAACCATTCGATTGCGTGTCTTGGAAATATTTAATTCAGACATTAAAGAGGTTTAAATTTGGGCCTAATTTGTAGATTGGATACACACAAGTTACTCGTGCCCCACAGGCTGCTGTCAGAGTCAGTGGTGTCAGATCGTCACGTTTCAACTTAGAGCGTGGGTGTAGGCAGGGGTGCCCGCTGTTGCCTATTTTATTCGAAATTAGCATTGAACCAACGCCCAACTCATCCGGGACGATGATGGCATTAAGGGAATTTTGATTGGCACAGAGGAACATAAAATCTCACTCTACGCCAACGATGTTCTATTATATCTGACAGAACCTGCAACATCAATGCCACACTTCAATCAATCAATCAATCAATTTTATTTATATAGCGCCAAATCACAACAAACATTGCCCCAAGGCGCTTTATATTGTAAGGCAAGGCCATACAATAATTACGTAAAAACCCCAACGGTCAAAATGACCCCCTGTGAGCAAGCACTTGGCTACAGGGGAAGGAAAAACTCCCTTTAACAGGAAGAAACCTCCAGCAGAACCAGGCTCAGGGAGGGGCAGTCTTCTGCTGGGACTGGTTGGGCTGAGGGGAGAGAATCAGGAAAAAGACATGCTGTGGAAGGAGGAGCAGAGATCATCACTAATGATTAAATGCAGAGTGGTGCATACAGAGCAAAAGAGAAAGAACACTCAGTGCATCATGGGAACCCCCCAGCAGTCTACGTCTATAGCAGCATAACTAAGGGATGGGTTCAGGGTCACCTGATCCAGCCCTAACTATAGCTTTAGCAAAAAGGAAGTTTTAAGCCTAATCTTAAAAGTAGAGAGGGTGTCTGTCTCCCTGATCTGAATTGGGAGCTGGTTCCACAGGAGAGGAGCCTGAAAGCTGAAGGCTCTGCCTCCCATTCTACTCTTACAAACCCTAGGAACTACAAGTAAGCCTGCAGTCTGAGAGCGAAGCGCTCTATTGGGGTGATATGTACTATGAGGTCCCTAAGATAAGATGGGACCTGATTATTCAAAACCTTATAAGTAAGAAGAAGAATTTTAAATTATATTCTAGAATTAACAGGAAGCCAATGAAGAGAGGCCAATATGGGTGAGATATGCTCTCTCCTTCTAGTCCCCGTCAGTACTCTAGCTGCAGCATTTTGAATTAACTGAAGGCTTTTAGGGAACTTTTAGGACAACCTGATAATAATGAATTACATAGTCCAGCCTAGAGGAAATAAATGCATGAATTAGTTTTCAGCATCACTCTGAGACAGACCTTTCTGATTTTAGAGATATTGCGTAAATGCAAAAAAGCAGTCCTACATATTTGTTTAATATGCGCATTGAATGACATATCCTGATCAAAATGACTCCAAGATTTCTCACAGTATTACTAGAGGTCAGGGTAATGCCATCCATAGTAAGGATCTGGTTAGACACCATGTGTTCTAAGATTTGTGGGGCCAAGTACAATAACTTCAGTTTTATCTGAGTTTAAAAGCAGGAAATTAGAGGTCATCATGTCTTTATGTCTGTAAGACAATCCTGCAGTTTAGCTAATTGGTGTGTGTCCTCTGGCTTCATGGATAGATAAAGCTGGGTATCATCTGCGTAACAATGAAAATTTAAGCAATACCGTCTAATAATACTGCCTAAGGGAAGCATGTATAAAGTGAATAAAATTGGTCCTAGCACAGAACCTTGTGGAACTCCATAATTAACTTTAGTCTGTGAAGAAGATTCCCCATTTACATGAACAAATTGTAATCTATTAGACAATATGATTCAAACACCACCGCAGCGCAGTGCCTTAATACCTATGGCATGCTCTAATCTCTGTAATAAAATTTTATGGTCAACAGTATCAAAAGCAGCACTGAGGTCTAACAGAACAAGCACAGAGATGAGTCCACTGTCTGAGGCCATAAAAGATCATTTGTAACCTTCACTAATGCTGTTTCTGTACTATGATGAATTCTAAAACCTGACTGAAACTCTTCAAATAGACCATTCCTCTGCAGATGATCAGTTAGCTGTTTTACAACTACCCTTTCAAGAATTTTTGAGAGAAAAGGAAGGTTGGAGATTGGCCTATAATTAGCTAAGATAGCTGGGTCAAGTGATGGCTTTTAAGTAATGGTTAATTACTGCCACCTTAAAAGCCTGTGGTACATAGCCAACTAACTAAAGATAGATTGATCATATTTAAGATCGAAGCATTAAATAATGGTAGGGCTTCCTTGAGCAGCCTGGTAGGAATGGGGTCTAATAGACATGTTGATGGTTTGGATGAAGTAACTAATGAAATAACTCAGACAGAACAATCGGAGAGAACGAGTCTAACCAAATACCGGCATCACTGAAAGCAGCCAAAGATAACGATACGTCTTTGGGATGGTTATGAGTAATTTTTTCTCTAATAGTTAAAATTTGTTAGCAAAGAAAGTCATGAAGTCATTACTAGTTAAGTTAAATGGAATACTCAGCTCAATAGAGCTCTGACTCTTTGTCAGCCTGGCTACAGTGCTGAAAAGAAACCTGGGGTCTGTTCTTATTTTCTTCAATTAGTGATGAGTAGTAAAGATGTCCTAGCTTTACGGAGGGCTTTTTTATAGAGCAACAGACTCTTTTTCCAGGCTAAGTGAAGATCTTCTAAATTAGTGAGATGCCATTTCCTCTCCAATCTTACAGGGTTATCTGCTTTAAGCTACGAGTTTGTGAGTTATACCACGGAGTCAGGACACTTCTGATTTAAAGCTCTCTTTTTCAGAGGAGCTACAGCATCCAAAGTTGTCTTCAATGAGGATGTAAAACTATTGACGAGATACCTATCTCACTTACAGAGTTTAGGTAGCTACTCTGCACTGTGTTGGTATATGGCATTAGAGAACATAAAGAAGGAATCATATCCTTAAACCTAGTTACAGCGCTTTCTGAAAGACTTCTAGTGTAATGAAACTTATTCCCCACTGCTGGGTAGTCCATCAGAGGTAAATGTAAATGTATTAAGAAATGATCAGACGAAGGAGTTTTCAGGGAATACTGTTAAGTCTTCTATTTCCATACCATAAGTCAGAACACGATCTAAGATATGATTAAAGTGGTGGGTGGACTCATTTACTTTTTGAGCAAAGCCAATTAGAGTCTAATAATAGATTAAATGCAGTGTTGAGGCTGTCATTCTCAGCATCTGTGTGGATGTTAAAATCGCCCACTATAATTATCTTATCTGAGCTAAGCACTAAGTCAGACAAAAGGTCTGAAAATTCACAGAGAAACTCACAGTAACGACCAGGTGGACGATAGATAATAACAAATAAACTCGGTTTTTGGGACTTCCAATTTGGATGGACAAGACTAAGAGATCAAGCTTCAAATGAATTAAAGCTCTGTCTGGCTTTTTGATTAATTAATAAGCTAGAATGGAAGAGTGCTGCTAATTCCTCCACCTCGGCCCATGCTACGAGCATTCTGGCAGTTAGTGTGACTCGGGGGTGTTGACTCATTTAACTAACATATTCATCCTGCTGTAACCAGGTTTCTGTAAGGCAGAATAAATCAATATGTTGATCAATTATTAATCATTTTCTAACAGGGACTTAGAAGAGAGAGACCTAATGTTTAATAGACCACATTAACTGTTTTAGTCTGTGTGCAGTTGAAGGTGCTATATTATTTTTTTTTTTGAATTTTTATGCTTAAAATAGATTTTGCTGGTTATTGGTGTTGGTCTGGGAGCAGGCACCGTCTCTACGGGGATGGGGTAATGAGGGGATGGCAGGGGGAGAGAAGCTGCAGAGAGGTTGTAAGACTACAACTCTGCTTCCTGGTCCCAACCCTTGATAGTCACGTTTTGAGATTTAAGAAAATTGGCCAGATTTAGAAATGAGAGCTGCTCCATCCAAAGTGGGATGGATGCGTCTCTCCTAACAAGACCAGGTTTCCCCCAGAAGCTTTGCCAATTATCTATGAAGCCCACCTCATTTTTTGGACACCACTCAGACAGACCAGCAATTCAAGGAGAACATGCGGCTAAACATGTCACTCCCGGTCCGATTGGGGAGGGGCCCAGAGAAAACTACAGAGTCCGACATTGTTTTTGCAAAGTTACACACCGATTCAATGTTAATTTTAGTGACCTCCGATTGGGCGTACCGGGTGTCATTACTGCCGACGTGAATTACAATTTACCAAATTTACGCTTAGCCTTAGCCAGCAGTTCAAATTTCCTTCAATGTCGCCTGCTCTGGCCCCCGGAAGACAAGTTGACTATGGTTGCTGGTGTCAGCTAACGTCACATTTCTCAAAACAGAGTCGCCAATAACCAGAGTTTGATCCTCGGCGGGTGTGTCGTGAGTGGGGAAAAACGGTTAGAAATGTGAACGGGTTGACGGTGTACACGGGGCTTCTGTTTAGAACTACGCTTCCTCCTCACAGTCCCCCAGTCAGCCTGCTTTCCCGGCTGCTCTGGATCTGCCGGAGGGTAACGAACGGCAGCTAAGCTACCTTGGTCTCAGCCGACTACAGGGGCCTGGCTAGCTGTAGAATTTTCCACGGTGTGGAGCCGAGTCTCCAATTCGCCCAGCCTGGCCTCCAAAGCTACGAAAAGCTACACTTATTACAAGTACCCATTACTGCTAAAGGAGGCCGAGGAATAACTAAACATTTCACACCCAGAGCAGAAAAGTGCAGGAGAGACGGAGAAGCCGCCATGATAAACCGGCTAAGAGCTAGTAGCTGCGCTAAGCTAGCGGATTCCTAAAAACACACAAATGAATAATGTGTAAATAATTTAGAGTGATTCAGCAGAGGGAGTGCTTTAGTTAAGCACTAAAGATTACACTGGAAACAAATTGTTATCTAGTTAACTAGATCATCTAACTGTGCAGATTAAACAGCTAACAGATACAGCAAACACCGCTGTGCTCCGAACAGGAATGATACAATACCGCAGTGAGAGCCAACCACCAAGCGGAATCCAAGCAATCCAAAAAAAAAAAAAAGGAATGATTTATGAATACGTTATTTTTCAGGTTATGTCATTACTGCCGACGTGAATTACAATCTTACCAAATTTACGCTTAGCCTTAGCCAGCAATTTCAATGTCCTTCGATGTCGCCTGCTCTGGCCCCCGGAAGACAATTGACAATGGTTGCTGGTGTCGCTAACTTCACATTTCTCAAAACAGAGTCGCCAATAACCAGAGTTTGATCCTCGGCGAGTGTATCGTCGAGTGGGGAAAAACGGTTAGAGATGTGAACGGGTTGACGGTGTACACGGGGCTTCTGTTTAGGGCTACGCTTCCTCCTCACAGTCACCCAGTCAGCCTGCTTTCCCGACTGCCCGGGATCTGCCAGGGGGGAACTAGCGGCGGCTAAGCTACCTTGGTCCGCACCGACTACAGGGGCCTGGCTAGCTGTAGAATTTTCCACGGTGCGGAGCCGAGTCTCCAATTCGCCCAGCCTGGCCTCCAAAGCTACGAATAAGCTGCACTTATTACAAGTACCGTTACTGCTAAAGGAGGCCGAGGAATAACTAAACATTTCACAACCAGAGCAGAAAAGTGCGGGAGAGACAGGAGAAGCCGCCATGCTAAATCGGCTAAGAGCTAGTAGCTACGCAACCTAGCGGATTCCTAAAAACACACGAAGTGAATAATGTGTAAATAATTTAAAGGTGATTCAGCAGAAGGAGTGCCCCAATCAAGGCACCAAAACAGGCATGAAGCAGCACAGGCAACGCACGACAACAGCGAACGCACGACAACGGTGCTAAAACAAAACAAAAATCAACCAAACACGCTGTGGAGCAGCACAGACAACGCACGACAACAGTGCTAAAAGAGAAAAAATAAAAATAAAATAAAAAAAAAAAAAAATAAAAACGAAAGCGTTAGAAAGCTAGTTAGCTTGCCAACGCTGATGAAAGTTAGCTGATTAAAAAGTGCTCCGTCGCGATGTTTCGACCGTTAGAGGTCTTTTAGGCGTTGGAGCACAGTAAAAAAGTAAAAAAAAAAAAAAAAAAAAGTAAAAAAAGGTAAAAAAGTCTGAAAAGACTGTTAATTCAAGTCCAAAGCAACAGGTAGCAGTCTCTGTGTAAACAGTCCCAACAGAGAGCCAAAAAAAGACCACAGACATTAGGAGACAAAGAACAGACCACAGTCTTCAGGACAGAAAGAACAGAAGGCACATCAGGGCACAAAGAACAGACCACAGACACGGGCTACAAAAAACAGACCATAGATATTAGGAAAACAAAACAAACAGACACCAGATTTAGGATACAAAAAACAGACCACAGACATGAGACAAAACATCCAGACCACAGACACCAGAACACAATGAACGAAACCACAGACATGGTATACAAGAGCAGACCCCAGACATTCAGAGACAAACAACAGACCTAGACATCAGGATACAAAGAACAACCAACGGGATCAGGATACAAATAACAGACGACAGGCATCAGGATACAAAGAAGAGACCACAGACACCAGGATACAAAGACCAGACCACAGACACTGGGATAAAAGAACAGACCACAGACATGAGACAAACATCAGACCACAGATATCAGAACACAAAGAACGAAACAAAGACACTGGGATACAAAGAACAGACCACAGACATTCTGAGACAAACAACAGACCACAGACATCAGAACGAAGAAAGAACAGACCACAGACATCAGGATACAAAGAACAGATCACGCATCAGGATACAAAAACAGACCACAGATGTCAGGATAGACCACAGACAGGGATACAAAGAAAATACTACAGGCATCATGATACAGATAAGATAAAAAACAGACCACAGCAAAAGGATACAAAAAACAGACCACAGGCATCAGGATACAAAGAACAGACCACAGACACTGGGATACAAGAACAGACCACAAACATTAGGAGACAAAGAACAGACACAGACATCAGGATACAAAGAACAGACCACAGCTTTAGGATACAAAGAACGACCATGGCATCAAGATACAATGAACAGACCACAGACATTGGGATACATTAAACAGGCCACAGACATCAGAACACAAAGAACCAGACCACAGACATTAGGATACAGACATCAGACCATGAGTCAGAACACAAACAACAGACCACAGCCAATGGGATACAAAGAACAGACCAGACATTAGGATACAAAGAACAGACCACAGACATCAGGATAAAAATAACAGACTGCGGCTGTTAGGATACAATGAACAGACCACAGACATTGGGATACACTAAACAGGCCACAGACATCAGAACACAAAGAACAGTCCACAGCCACTTGGATACAAAGAACAGACCACAGACATTATGATGCAAAGAACAGACCACGGCATCAGGATACAAAGAACAGACCACGGCATCGGGATACAAAGAACAGACCACAGCCATCAGGACAGAAAGAACAGACCACAGACATTAGGAGACAACCAACAGACCACAGACAATAGGATGCAAAGAATAGACCACGGCATAACAATAAAAAGAACAGACCACAGACATTACGATACAAAGAATATACCACAGACACTGGGATACAAAGAACAGACCACAGACATTAGGAGAACAAACAACAGACCACGGACATTAGAAGACAAACAACGGACCACAGACATCATGATACAAAGAGCAGACCACAGGTATGGGATACAAAGAACAGGCCACAGACATTGGATACAAAGAACAGACCACAGACATCAGAACACAAAGAAGAGGCCCACAGACATCAGGATAGAAAGAACGGAGCACAGAACTGGATAAAGAACGACCACAAGCTATTAGGACAAAGAACAGTCCAAACATCAGGATACAATGAACAGACCACAGACATTGGGATACAATAAACAGGCCATAGACATCAGAACACAAAGAACAGACCACAGCCACTTGGATACAACAACAGACCACAGACATTAGGATACAAACAACAGACCATAGACCAGTGATTTCAACTGGGGTGCGTGATCGATCGTCAGGGGTGCCGTGGGTCGGGCTGTCACAATTTACAATATTCGTCAATCGCGATTATTTTCATATTCGCGATTATTTTCCATATTCGCGATTACCGGAAATTATTTTTATCCACAAAGCATAAAAACGACTCAGAATCTGACGTCATTGTGCTTCAGCCTCGCACTCGCTTAAGGCGGGACAATAACAAGGAGGCTGACGGCCGATTAAAACAGTGCCGTCTTCTTCAAAGCCGTCTAAAATGCGGAGCTGTCGGTGTGGTGTCTGTGCTGTGTGTGTGCGCGCGCGTGGAGTTAACAGGCTGCAGACTGCGAGGGACGGGGTGGGTGAGGGAGATTCCTGAATGCAGGCGCGACATGTTCAGTGTGCAGCGAGCGAGAGCAGAGAGGATTTTAACCTGAGTGAACATGTTAACAAAAATGAAAACGTGAAGCTGCCTTACTTCTCTCTGAACTTTTCTAAAGGTGTGATTCTGCCGTTACCGTCCTGTTCACACCATGTGCGCATCGTATGCTGAATTTATGAGATCATGAGAATGAAATAAACGGTCAAATAGCTTTAAAAACATATTTAAAAAATGAATATATGAATTGACTGAGCCCCTGACATGGAGAAGCTGTGGTGATGTTCAGATGCACAGATCACAAAAAGCAAGTGAGAACTCTGAACTTTAACAGCTGTTACTTTCCAAAGGTATTTATTTGTTCAATATGGGCTTAATGCAGTGTTTAAGCAAAAACGTGACTGATGAGGAGAAACAATTTCAGAAATGCAACAGAAACAACGACAATTCAAAAAGTTGGGACTGTATGTACACTCAACAAAAATATAAACGCAAAACTTTTGGTTTGCTCCCATTTTGTATAAGATGAACTCAAAGATTTCAAAGTTTTTCCACATACACATATCACCATTTCCTCAAATATTGTTCACAAACCAGTGTAAATCTGTGATAGTGAGCACTTTCCTTTGCTGAGATAACCATCCCACCTCACAGGTGTGCCATACCAAGATGTTGATTAGACACCATGATTAGTGCACAGGTGGCCTTAGACTGCCCACAATAAAAGGCCACTCTGAAAGGTTGCAGTTTTATCACACAGCACAATGCCACAGATGTTGCAAGATTTTGAGGGAGCATGCAATGGCATGCTGACAGCAGGAATGTCAACCAGAGCTGTTGCTCGTGTATTGAATGTTCATTTCTCTACCATAAGCCATCTTTAAGGCGTTTCAGAGAATTTGGCAGTACACAAACCGCAGACCACGTGTAACCAACCAGCCCAGGACCTCCACATCCAGCATGTTCACCTCCAAGATCGTCTGAGACCAGCCACTCGGACAGCTGCTGAAACAATTGGTTTGCATAACCAAAGAATTTCGCACAAACTGTCAGAAACCGTCTCAGGGAAGCTCATCTGCATGCTCGTCGTCCTCACTGGGGTCTCGACCTGAACTCCAGTTCGTCGTCGTAACCGACTTGAGTGGACAAATGCTCACATTCGCTGGCGTTTGGCATGTTGGAGAGGTGGTTCTCTCATGGATGAATCCCAGTTCACACTGTCCAGGGCAGATGGCAGACAGCGTGTGTGGCGTCGTGTGGGTGAGCGTTTTCTGATGTCAGTGTTGTGGATCGAGTGGCCATGGTGGCGGTGGGGTGGGGTTTATGGTATGGGCAGGCGTTGTTATGGACGAGAGAACACAGGGCATTTTATTGATGGAATTTTGAATGCACAGAGATACCGTGACGAGATCCTGAGGCCCATTGTTGTGCCATACATCCAAGAACATCACCTCATGTTGCAGCAGGATAATGCACGGCCCCATGTTGCAAGGATCTGTACAGTTCTTGCATGGCCGCATACTCACCGGACATGTCACCCATTGAGCATGTTTGGGATGGCTCTGGACCGGCGTATATGACAGCGGTACCAGTTCCTGCCAATATCCAGCAACTTCGCACAGCATTGAAGAGGATGGACCAACATTCCACAGGCCACAATTGACAACCTGATCACTCTATGCGAAGGGATGTTTGCACTGCATGAGGCAAATGGTGGTCACACCAGATACTGACTGGTATCCCCCAATATAACAAAACTGCACCTTTCAGAGTGGCCTTTTATTGTGGGCAGTCTAAGGCACACCTGTGCACTAATCATGGTGTCTAATCAACATCTTGATATGGCACACCATGTGAGGGGGATGGATTATCTCAGCAAGGAGAAGTGCTCACTATCACAGATTTAGACTGGTTTGTGAACATATTTGAGGGAAATTGTGATATTGTGTATGTGGAAAAAGTTTTAGATCTTTGAGTTCATCTCATACAAAATGGAGCAAAAACCAAAAGTGTTGCGTTTATATTTTTGTTGAGTGTAAAATGAAGATAAAAATAAAAATGTTGCACCATTCCCAGTTTCTCCACTCACAGAAGCCAATGTTCTTCCAGAGTTGTGTAATTATACTACATAGTAGAATATAAAAGAAGGGAAAAAAAGAAAAAAAAAAAAAAATAGACAATATTTCGTCAATCGCAATTATTTGTCTGACAATTAATCGTCTCCAGAAATTCCTAATTGTGACAGCCCTACATGAGATCAGAGCGCAAAAGCTTGAGGATTTTCGAAATGCGGTGTTTTCTGTATCGATTTTCTATTGCGATAATTGGGTTGCGCAAAACCAGAGGTAATAGAATTATATTATTTTGGTTGGTTTCTGTGCCGCAGCATTTGTAAATATAAAACGGTGCCGTGGCTCAAAAAAAGGTTGAAAATCACTGCCATAGACATTCAGGGATACAAAGAACAGACCACTGGCATCAGGATACAAAGAACAGACCACAGCCATCAGGACAGAAAGAACAGACCACAGACATTAGGAGACAACCAACAGACCACGAAAATAGGATACAAAGAACAGACCACAGAGATTATGATACAAAGAACAGCCGCGGCATGACGATGCAAGAACAGACCAAGACATTATGATGCAAGAACAGACCACGGCCATCAGGATACAAACAACAGACCATAGTCAGGATACAAGAACAGACCAACAGCCACGGGATATAAAGAACAGACCACAGACATTAGGAGACAAACAGTAGACCACAGACATTAGGAGACAAACAACGGACCACAGCCACCAGGCTACAAAGAACAGACCACAGGCATCAGGATACAAAGAACAGACCACAGACATCAGGACAGAAAGAACAGACCACAGACTGCGGAGACAAACAACAGACAGCAGACATCAGAACACAAGAACAGACCACAGACACTAGGATACAAAGAACAGACCCACAGACATAGGATACAAACAAGGGACCACAGACAATCAGGATACAAAGAAACAGGCCACAGCGTCAGGATAGAAAGAACAGACCAGAGACATTAGGAGACAAACAACAGACCACAGACATCAGGATACAAAGTACAGACCATGGCATCAGGATACAAAGAACAGACCACAGGACACTGCGATACAAAGAACAGACCACAGCCATCGTGACAGAAAGAACAGACCACAGACATTAGGAGACAACCAACAGACCACGGCATCGGGATACAAACAACAGACCACAGTCATCAGGATACAAAGAACAGACCACAGACATTAGGAGACAAACAATGGACCACAGACATTAGGAGACAAACAACGGACCACAGCCACCAGGATACACAAGAACAGACCACAGGCATCAGGGTACAAAGAATAGACCACAGACATCAGGACAGAAAGAACAGACCACAGACATGCGGGAGACAAACAACAGACATCAGAACACAAAGAACAGACCACAGACACTAGGATACAAAGAACAGACCACAGATATTAGGATACAAACAAGGGACCACAGACATCAGGATACAAAGAACAGCCCACGGCATCAGGATACAAAGAACAGACCACAGGCATCAGGATACAAAGAGCAGACCACAGACTCAGGACAGAAAGAACATACCAGAGACTCAGGATACAAAGAAGAGAGCACAGGCATCAGGATACAAAGAAACAGGCCACCAGACATCAGGACACAAAGAACAGACCACAGACACTGGGATACAAAGAACAGACCACAGGCATTAGGTTACAACATCAGACCATAGACATCACAGCACAAAGAACAGACCACAGCCACTGGGATACATAGAACAGACCACAGACATTAGGGATACAAAGAACAGACCATAGACATCAGGATACAAGAACAGACCACAGCCATCAGGACAGAAAGAACAGACCACAGACGTTAGGAGACAACCAACTACCACGGCATCAGGATACAACGAACAGACCACAGCATCGAGATACAAGCACAGACAAGACCCACTGGGAAAACACAGAACAGAACCCCAGATATTAGGACAGAAAAAACAGACCAGAGACATTAGGAGACAAACAACAGACCACAGACATCAGGATACAAGAACAGATCACTGCATCAGGATACAAAAACAGACCACAAACGTCAGGATAGAAAGAACGGAGCACAGACACTGGGATACAAAGAACAGCCCACAGACATTAGGATACAAGAACAGACCACAGACATTAGGAGACAAAGAACAGACCACAGACATTAGGAGACAAAGAACAGACCACAGACATCAGGATACAAAGAACAGACCACAGATATTAGGATACAAAGAACAGACCATGAAGTCAGGATACAATGAACAGACCACAGACTTTGGGATACAATAAACAGGCCACAGACATCAGGATACAAAGAACAGACCACAGGACACTAGGATACAAAGAACAGACCACAGGTATTAGGATACAAACTACAGACCACAGACATCAGGATACAAAGAACAGACCACGGCGTCAGGATACAGAGAACAGACCACAAACTTCAGAATAGAAAGAACGGAGCACAGACACTGGGATACAAGAACAGACCACAGACGTTAGGAGACAAAGAACAGACCACAGACATTAGGATACAAAGAACAGACCACAGACATTAGGAGACAAAGAACAGACCACAGACATCAGGATACAAAGAACAGACCACAGATATTAGGATACAAAGAACAGACGACAGCATCGAGATACAAAGCACAGACCAGACCCACTGGGAAACAAAGAACAGACCACAGATATTAGGAGACAAACAACAGACCACAGACATCAGAATACAAAGAACAGACCACAGACACTGGGATACAGAGAACAGACCACAGACATTAGGAGACAAACAACAGACCACAGACATCAGGATACAAAGAACAGACCACAGACATCAGGACAGAAAAAAACAGACCAGAGACATTATTAGACAAACAACAGACCACAGACATCAGGATACAAAGAACAGATCACCGCATCAGGATACAAAAACAGACCACAGATGTCAGGATAGACCACAGACACTGGGATACAAAGAACAGACCACAGACATTAGGATACAAAGAACAGACCACAGACATTAGGATACAAAGAACAGACCACAGACATTAGGAGACAAAGAACAGACCACAGACATCAGGATACAAAGAACAGGACCACAGATATTAGGATACAAAGAACAGACCATGACTTCAGGATACAATGAACAGACCACAGACTTTGGGATACAATAAACAGGCCACAGACACTGGGATACAAAGAACAGACCACAGACACTAGGATACAAAGAACAGACCACAGACACTAGGATACAAAGAACAGACCACAGGTATTAGGATACAAACTACAGACCACAGACATCAGGATACAAAGAACAGACCACGGCGTCAGGATACAGAGAACAGACCACAAACTTCAGAATAGAAAGAACGGGAGCACAGACACTGGGATACAAAGAACAGACCACGGCATCGAGATACAAAGCACAGACCAGACCCACTGGGAAACAAAGAACAGACCACAGATATTAGGAGAGAAACAACAGACCACAGACATCAGGATACAAAGAACAGATCACTGCACCAGGATACAAAAACAGACCACAAACTTCAGAATAGAAAGACGGAGCACAGACACTGGGATACAAAGAACAGACCACGGCATCGAGATACAAAGCACAGACCAGACCCACTGGGAAACAATGAACAGACCACAGACTTGGGATACAATAAACAGGCCACAGACATCAGCACACAAAGAACACACCACAGACACTACAGGCATCAGGATACAAAGAACAGACCATAGACATCAGGATACAAAGAACAGACCACAGCCATCAGGACAGAAAGAACAGACCACAGACGTTAGGAGACAACTAACATACCACGGCATCAGGATACAAAGAACAGACCACAGGCATCGAGATACAAAGCACAGACCAGACCCACTGGGAAACAAAGAACAGACCACAGATATTAGGAGACAAACAACAGACCACAGACATCAGAATACAAAGAACAGACACAGACACTGGGATACAGAGAACATTCCACAGACATCAGGATACAAAGAATAGACCACAGACATCAGGACAGAAAAAACAGACCAGAGATATTAGGAGACAAACAACCAGACCACAGACACTGGGATACAAAGAACAGACCACAGACGTTAGGAGACAAAGAACAGACCACAGACGTTAGGATACAAAGAACAGATCACTGCATCAGGATACAAACACAGACCACAAACGTCAGGATAGAAAGAACGGAGCACAGACACTGGGATACAAAGAACAGCCCACAGACACTGGGATACAAAGAACAGCCCACAGACATTAGGATACAAAGAACAGACCACAGATCTTAGGATACGAAGAACAGACCATGACTACAGGATACAATGACAGACCACAGACTTTGGGATACAATAAACAGGCCACAGACATCAGAACACAAAGAACAGACCACAGACACTAGGATACAAAGAACAGACCACAGGTATTAGGATACAAACTACAGACCACAGACATCAGGATACAAAGAACAGACCACAGACGTTAGGAGACAAAGAACAGACCACCGTGTCAGGATACAGAGAACAGACCACAAACTTCAGAATAGAAAGAACGGAGCACAGGACACTAGGATACAAAGAACAGACCACAGACATTAGGATACAAAGAACAGACCACAGACACTGGGATACAAAGAACAGACCACAGACGTTAGGAGACAAAGAACAGACCACCGCGTCAGGATACAGAGAACAGACCACAAACTTCAGAATAGAAAGAACGGAGCACAGACACTGGGATACAAAGAAAATACCACAGCTATTAGGATACAAAGAACAGACCATGACATCAGTATACAATGAACAGACCACAGACATTGGGATACAATAAACAGGCCACAGACAATCAGAACACAAAGAACAGACCACAGCCACTTGGATTCAAAGAACAGACCACAGACATTAGGATACAAACATCAGACCATAGACGTCAGAACACAAACAACAGACCACAGCCACTGGGATACAAAGAATAGACCCAGACATTAGGATACAAACAACAGACCATAGACATCACAACAGAAAGAACAGACCACAGCCACTGGGTTACAAAGAACAGACCACAGACATTAGGAGACAACCAACAGACCACAGACATTACAATACAATGAACAGACCATGGCATCAGGATACAAAGAACAGACCATGGCATCGGGATACAAAGAACAGACCAGACCCACTGGGATACAAGAACAGACCACAGACATTAGGAGACAAACAACAGACCACAGACATCAGAACTCAAAGAACAGACTACAGACTCTAGGATACAAAAAACAGACCACAGACATTAGGAGACAAACAACAGACCACAGACATCAGAACACAAAGAACAGAGCACAGACACTGGGATACAAAGAACAGACAGCGGCATTAGGAGACATTGAACAGACCACAGACACTGGGATACAAAGAACAGACAGCGGCATTAGGCGACAAAGAACAGTCCACAGACATCAGGATACAAAGAACAGACCACAGCCACTGGGATACAAAGAACAGACCACAGACATTAGGATACAAACAACAGACCATAGACATTAGGATACAAAGAACAGACCACAGCCATCAGGACAGAAAGAACAGACCACAGACATCAGGAGACAACCAACAGTCAACAAACATCAGGATACAAAGAACAGACCACAGCATCATGATACAAAGAACAGACCACAGACATTACGATACAATGAACAGACCACGACATCGGGATACAAAGAATAGACCACAGACATTATGATACAAACAACAGACCATAGACATCAGAACAGAAAGAACAGACCACAGCCACTGGGTTACAAAGAACAGACCACAGACATTAGGAGACAAACAGACCACAGACATCAGAACACAAAGAACAGACCACAGACACTGGGATACAAACAACAGACCACAGCATCAGGATACAAAGGACAGACCACAGACATGAGAACACAAAGAAGAGACCACAGACATCAGGATACCAAGAACAGAACACAGGCATCAGGATACAAAGAACAGAACCACAGACATCAGGATACAAAGAAACAGAACACAGGCATCAGGATACAAAGAACAGAACACAGGCATCAGGATACAAAGAACAGAACCACAGACATCAGGATACAAAGAACAGAACACAGGCATCAGGATACAAAGGACAGACCACAGACATGAGAACACAAAGAAGAGACCACAGACATCAGGATACCAAGAACAGAACACAGGCATCAGGATACAAAGAACAGAACACAGACATCAGAATACAAAGAACAGACCACAGACACTGGGATACAGAGAACATTCCACAGACATCAGGATACAAAGAATAGACCACAGACATCAGGACAGAAAAAACAGACCAGAGATATTAGGAGACAAACAACAGACCACAGACACTGGGATACAAAGAACAGACCACAGACGTTAGGAGACAAAGAACAGACCACAGACATCAGGACAGAAAAAACAGACCAGAGACATTAGGAGACAAACAACAGACCACAGACATCAGGATACAAAGAACAGATCACTGCATCAGGATACAAAAACAGACCACAAACGTCAGGATAGAAAGAACGGAGCACAGACACTGGGATACAAAGAACAGCCCACAGACACTGGGATACAAAGAACAGCCCACAGACATTAGGATACAAAGAACAGACCACAGATCTTAGGATACGAAGAACAGACCATGACTACAGGATACAATGACAGACCACAGACTTTGGGATACAATAAACAGGCCACAGACATCAGAACACAAAGAACAGACCACAGACACTAGGATACAAAGAACAGACCACAGGTATTAGGATACAAACTACAGACCACAGACATCAGGATACAAAGAACAGACCACGGTGTCAGGATACAGAGAACAGACTACAAACTTCAGAATAGAAAGAACGGAGCACAGACATTAGGATACAAAGAACAGACCACAGACATTAGGATACAAAGAACAGACCACAGACACTGGGATACAAAGAACAGACCACAGACGTAGGAGACAAAGAACAGACCACCGCGTCAGGATACAGAGAACAGACCACAAACTTCAGAATAGAAAGAATGGAGCACAGACACTGGGATACAAAGAAAATACCACAGCTATTAGGATACAAAGAACAGACCATGACATCAGTATACAATGAACAGACCACAGACATTGGGATACAATAAACAGGCCACAGACATCAGAACACAAAGAACAGACCACAGCCGCTTGGATTCAAAGAACAGACCACAGACATTAGGATACAAACATCAGACCATAGACGTCAGAACACAAACAACAGACCACAGCCACTGGGATACAAACAACAGACCACATCATCAGGATACAAAGGACAGACCACAGACATGAGAACACAAAGAAGAGACCACAGACATCAGGATACCAAGAACAGAACACAGGCATCAGGATACAAAGAACAGAACCACAGACATCAGGATACAAAGAACAGAACACAGGCATCAGGATACAAAGAACAGAACACAGGCATCAGGATACAAAGAACAGAACCACAGACATCAGGATACAAAGAACAGAACACAGGCATCAGGATACAAAGGACAGACCACAGACATGAGAACACAAAGAACAGACTACAGACTCTAGGATGCAAAAAACAGACCACAGACATTAGGAGACAAACAACAGACCACAGACATCAGAACACAAAGAACAGAGCACAGACACTGGGATACAAAGAACAGACAGTGGCATTAGGAGACATTGAACAGACCACAGCCACTGGGATACAAAGAACAGACCACAGACATTAGGATACAAACAACAGACCATAGACATTAGGATACAAAGAACAGGCCACAGCCATCAGGACAGAAAGAACAGACCACAGACATCAGGAGACAACCAACAGTCAACAAACATCAGGATACAAAGAACAGACCACAGCATCATGATACAAAGAACAGACCACAGACATTACGATACAATGAACAGACCACGACATCGGGATACAAAGAACAGACCACAGACATTATGATACAAACAACAGACCATAGACATCAGAACAGAAAGAACAGACCACAGCCACTGGGTTACAAAGAACAGACCACAGACATTAGGAGACAAACAGACCACAGACATCAGAACACAAAGAACAGACCACAGACACTGGGATACAAACAACAGACCACAGGCATCAGGATACAAAGGACAGACCACAGACATGAGAACACAAAGAAGAGACCACAGACATCAGGATACCAAGAACAGAACACAGGCATCAGGATACAAGAACAGAACCACAGACATCAGGATACAAAGAACAGAACACAGGCATCAGGATACAAAGAACAGAACACAGCCATCAGGATACAAAGAACAGAACCACAGACATCAGGATACAAAGAACAGAACACAGGCATCAGGATACAAAGGACAGACCACAGACATGAGAACACAAAGAAGAGACCACAGACATCAGGATACCAAGAACAGAACACAGGCATCAGGATACAAAGAACAGAACACAGACATCAGAATACAAAGAACAGAACACAGGCATCAGGATACAAAGAACAGAACCACAGACATGAGGACAGTAAAATTGCCATGTCTTATGTAATTGTGTTCGCTGTATCTTTCCTCCCGGCCATGAGGTCAGAGGTGGGACACTGAGAGATACTCTGTCAGTAAGTACATTTGAACTGGACATCCTAAATGCCTGAATTTGATGTCGCTAAATTAGTGTTATCCACACACGTGTGCTGTGACCATTCCAGTTGAAGTTCATTACCTACGTTGCTAAACAAACCTATGTTACTGGACTGTGTGATTCATTTAATCAAGCCCTTAAAGGTAAATGAGCTTTCTTAAGCAGTGATAAAACAGCACGTTGGGCCCACATTGTTCCGGGCCCATTCGTCACAATGGTACACTTGGGCTCCAAAAATGGAAACAGCAAATCTGCCCAGTACACAGCACGAGTGCAAATAAAGCACCACACGTTGTATTTGTGAGCCAAAGGGGGTTAAGAACGACAGGGCTAAGGTCCTTCAAATTCCAGTCAGACAAGCAGCTGCTGGAGAACCAACCAGACACAGTGGTGGTTGACAAGGGAAAAAAAACACAGCTGTGATCAATGTTTCAATCCCAGCTGACAGCAACATCAAAGAGAAGGAACATGAGAAAATATAGAAATACCAAAGGACTGAAGGAGCAACTGGAGCAGATGTGGAAGGTAAAATCCAAAGTGGTCCCAGTGGTAATAGGAGCACTAGGAGCTTTAACCCCCAGGTTGGAAGAGTGGCTCCAGCAGATTCCAGGAACAACATCAGAGGTCTGTGTCCAGAAGAGTGTAGTCCTGGACCCTGTGTGTGTGTGTGTGTGTGGTGTGTGTGTGTGTGTGTGTGTGTGTGTGTGTGTGTGTGTGTGTGTGTGTGTGTGTGTGTGTGTGTGTGTGTGTGTGTGTGTGTGTGTGTGTGTGTGTATACAAGCCCAATTCCAATGAAGTTGGGATGTTGTGTGAAATGTAAATAAAAACAATACAATGATTTTCAAATCTTCTTCAACCTACATTCAATTGAATAAACATAAAGACAAGATATTTAATGTTCAAACTGATAAACTTTATTGTTTTTGTGCAAATATTTGCTCATATTAACACATTTCAAAAAAGCTGGGACAGTGGTATGTTTACCACTGTGTTACATCACCTTTTCTTCTAACAACACTCAATAAGCATTTGGAAAAAAAAATGTTTTATATATATATATATATATATATATATATATATATATATATATATATATATATATATATATATATATATATATATATATATATATATACACACACACACATAACAGAGTGATCAAGCATGAAGCTACACAGACACAGCGGGACAGATTCCATCTGTGTGTCTCTGCCTCTCAGCTCTTTGGTGTCTCTGATGTTCTGAAACAGGTTCTTCAGTTTTTGAAAAGGCTTTGAGATAGAGTTAAAGTGACTCTGAGCAGTGTTAATGTTTTTGTCTGTCAGATCTACTACCACGGAGAACCAATCAGTGTCAATGTTCACGTCACCAACAACACCAACAAGACGGTGAAGAAGATGAAGATCTCAGGTGACACCGTACTCCTGACTCAGACTGTGTGTTTGTGTCGTGGGTGTGTGACCGCCGTGTCTTTCCACAGTGCGACAGTACGCCGACATCTGCCTCTTCAACACTGCCCAGTACAAATGTCCCGTGGCCACCGAGGAGACCGAGTAAGTTTGACCCTCACTGAAACCTTCTTCCACTCTGTAAGTACTGCAATGCTTACTGTCGACTTCCCAATCAACCTGGCCAAATAGCATAAAGGGGCGTGTCTGTCTGCCCCTCGCTCGTCACTGGTAGCTCCCAGTGACAGTTAACATAAAGGGGCGTGTCCGTAGGCACCCCTTACTCATCACTGACAGAGTGAGTGAGTGAGTGAACATTTTTCTTGCATATTTCTTTATTTTATTCTGTGGCTGTGGAATAGAGATTCTCCAACACTGTGTTCTTGTCTGAAAGTGTGCTTGCCAGATCACAGGCAAATTTCTGCAAAACACTCTGATCTTGAGTTCTGGCCAGATGAGACTTCAACTGAATCCTCAAGGAACCACAAGAACTCTGTGCTCAGAAATCACAACTGGGTACACCTCCAGTTTCAGAGCACTGTGTCCATGACACACCACAGGGTGTGTCATAGGTATCGGATCTGTGAGAACTGATATGGTCCTTGTTGCGAGCCCTGTCAGTGCCAGTGCTCAGATAGCAGTTTAGCATCACATCTGGGGCTGTTGTCAGTCCCCAAGTGGAGATTTGAATAAAAAGTCTCCCTTCCCACTCAAGTCATTATTACAACTCACAGTGCTGTAATATATTATGCATTATTATTATTATTATTATTATTATTATTATTATTATTATTATTATTACTGATAAACAGATGACAGATCAGATGTGGGAAATGTGCAAGAGAAGTGATCTCCAGGAGCAGGGTTGGTAACCCCATGGGATGGATGGATGGATGGATGGATGGATGGATGGATGGATGGATGGATGGATGGATGGATGGATGGATGGATGGATGGATGGATGGATGGATGGATGGATGGATGGATGGAATGGTACACTTATGTTGGCAGGTGACCACAGCGTGTAAATAAACTAAAATAGGTTGAAGTTTAAGTGGTTGAAGGTATCACAGTTAGTTTTCTGTTTTCAGTGACGTCGTTGCTCCAAGTTCCACTTTCTGTAAAGTCTTCACCCTCACTCCATTCCTGGCCAACAACCAGGAGAAACGAGGCCTTGCTCTAGATGGAAAACTGAAACATGAGGACACCAACTTGGCATCCAGCACACTGTGAGTCCATCAGAGACACACAGGACTGTGATCTGGCTTCATGAAGTCAAGAGACCAGTCCTTCATGTCCAGAATGAACAACTAACAAACATTTATCAAATAAAAATAAAAAAGCTCAAAAAAGAGAACATACAGTAATGTGAGAACATAGATGTGCTGGTTTATCTCAGTGGCTAGTTTATCTCATCTTAAAAAAGGGTGCCCAGATTAAATTCTCGCTGGGTCCTGTCTGTGTGGAATTCAAATGTTCTGATCATATCTGTGCTCATTTCCTCCGGGTACTGCCATCACCATCCATGACCAATGCCGTGTTTGAAGACCTGGTCCTAGAGCACCGCTCAGTGGTTGCCCACGGTTCCTCATGATTCAATATGTCAAACTGTCTGGGAACGGTTCAGTTGTCTAAAGGTTCACTAGTCCGAAGGTTCAGCAGGCCAAAGATTCTGCGCGTCCTGAGCTGCTTCGTGCCGACGCGCGAAATCCTCCGCACGTCTTTCATTACAAAATCTCCTGTAACAGTGGAATGTGCCGCAAAAGTGCTATGTCCAGCTCTGTTGCCATTTCTGTGGTAGTCACATGATGTCCCGGATCAACACAGCATTCAGTTTAGAAATGATGTGGTTGATCCAGCCTGTTGATTGGCCGCTCGGCACGCCGCGCGCCCTCCGCCGCTGTGAACCGTCTTTAAAAAGGTTTTAAGAGTCCATAATCCGCGTGACGCCGACAGAATCTTCACCGATATCCAACTGAATCTATCGAATGGTTTCCAACTGCCTGTCTCTAACAGTTTCAGAAAAAAATTTCATGGAGCAAAGCGGCAGCCTCTCAGCAAGTTCTCAGACAAAAGAAATCCGACAGGAGGGGTGGACCAGTGCTCACTCAAAGCCTGCCCACAGGAGAATGACGCAACCGACAGCCGTGGAAAAACTCACGCATGCGCACGAAGGTTCAAGCTTGGCTGTTGTAATCACATGTGATTCAAATCCATATAGTTTTTGAAAAAAAATAAAAAGGTACAATACTTTTTGGACAGACCTCGTATGTATATATATATATATATATATATATATATATATATATATATATATATATATATATATATATATATATATATATATATATATAAATAGCCAAGTGGCCTCTGTGTGTGTATGTGTGGCTTTGATTACGCAGAAGCCAGGGAGAGCTGACATTTGCTGTTTAGTATGTTTATGTATTTTGGGTTAAGGATGAATGCTGTGGGGCGATGCTAGCGAGCCAAGATGGAGTAAAGACGTGTGTTTCAGAGCTCCTGCATCCTTCCACATATTCTTTATCAAAAACAACCTTTTGTTACTAAACGTGACCTAAACCGGACTGTTGGTAGTCGGTAGTTCAAGTGAGACACATATCATCGCACGTCTCTCTCAAACTACGTAAATTCAGGTACGACGATAGCACAGCACAGCTAACAGCTAACACTAGAGCTACAACGAGGCAGCACACTACAGAGGATAAAGACCCGCAACACAAAAACGTGGACATGAGCGAAGAAGTAAAAGCTGAGGTTTTGGCCTCTATATGAGGTGACATCTCCAAAATTATAAGAGAGGAAATACGGAGTGCACTTTCTGAGGATTTCGACGCTCTCAAGGCCGACGTTAAGGCTATACGGGATGAAATCGCTAGCAACGCCACAGCAACACGAGCAGAAATCACATCTATGGGAACTGATATTGAGGACGTGAGAGGTGGTTTATCAGCATGGTCTGACGAGGTAACAACATTGCAGACTACCGTGAGTGAACTCCGGAGCGAACTAGTGAAAATACGGGATAGATGTGAGGAAATGGAGGGGAGGATGAGACGCGGAAATATCCGTATAGTCGGCGTTGAAGAGCAGCCAAACTCCGCCAGTCCCAGCGAGGTCTCTAAGATTATCAAGGAGCCTTTGCAGATGGAAAGGGCTGTAAAAGTTGATCGTTCACACCGTGCGCCCACACGCAAGAATGTGGGCGATGGACCCTGAGTCATAATCGCCAAGCTGCATTATGATGGAGACGTTGCGGATATTTTGAGAAGAGCCAGGGACCAAGCTCCGCTGATCTACAATGGGAAAAGGATTGCAATATTCCCAGACTACACTACCAGCGTGGCCAAAGCAAGAGCCGCCTTCACAGATGTACGGAAAGTTCTACGAGGACGGAGTGATGTGAGCTATGGACTACTTTACCCAGCAAGACTCAGGATCACTTATAAAGAGGACAGTAAGGAGTTTCGAGACCCCGTGAAAGCCATGGCCTATGTTAAAGGGACTATCCTCCCCGCTTCAGCCGCCGGATTGGAAATTTAAACGGACCCTTAAAGACTAACCTGGGACGACTTGGACCAGCGGTTTGCAACATTGGGACATTCGTGTTTTTATTTTATCTAAAAGCGCTTTTTCACCACTTATTGTGAGTATGAACAGTGAATTTATCTAAGTTCTTAATTGGTCTGTCTCAGGAAAAATGTTTAAAATGGTTTTATTTAACTAATCCTCATATAAATATCATAATGTTAAAGTTAGTACTGCTTTCTTGTTTTGTATGAATATTTTTGGTATGTTTCACATGTTGTCAAGGTATTTACATTATTGGATGTAAGAGCCTGAATTCTCACACAGTTATTCTTTTTACTTTCTCCACTGTAGTATTATTTACACACAGCCAGTATCTGTGGCGTGTGCTTGTTGCTGCTTATTATAGTGGCTAGGGACTTAAACCCACCAGTCAGCACAATGTTATTAACACACAATGTTAAATGTTTCTTTTGCGTTCTGATCCTTCTGTTCCCCGAGGATCTAATTACACTTAAGCGTATAACGGAACACCTGCATATCTATCTAGCCAAACATGGACATACTGTACAGCAATACTATCACATCTTAAGTTGTTATTCTGGTGTTCAGCATTTACTTTACTCACATGATTGGTTTTGTATGTTAACTAGTCGTCTCTGCCTCCATCACATTAATATTTTGCAGTATATGTAATAGCCATGAGTACACTTACTGTAATAAGTTATAATGTAAAGGGTCTTCATAGTCCAATTAAAAGAAAGGAAGTATTATTGCAACTCAAACAATTAAGGTGTCAGGTAACACTTCTACAGGAAACACATTTGTCAAATGACGAACACGAAAAATTGAAAAAGTCTTGGGCTGACAAAATTTACTACTCATCACACTGTTCTGGTAGGAAGAGGGGGGTAGCCATATTAATACATAAGCAAATCAACTTTACTGAAACTCTGGTTCATAGAGATAAGGAGGGCAGATTTATATTGGTGAATGGGATAATCGAAGGGATAGCTGTTATGTGGGCCGCTGAAGAGGAGGTACTGCTGGCCCACCACCACAAGATGGCGCCCTGCTTGAAGTGCGGGCTTCAAGCACGAGAGGGCGTCGGCTTTGCTGGAGGTGACAGCTGTCATCAATCAACACAAGCTGTCACCCATCACCACCACTACAAAGACCGGACTGCAACTCCACCTCCTCGCCGAGAAATCAACTACCATTCAGGTAAATTCTCTGCTGACTAACACTGTGTGTGTAATAACTTGAACTTCTATTGCAGCCGTTTTCCTGGAGTGTGTCCTTATCTGGAGGATTGGCGTTTGGTGTGACAGCGACGGCTTCGCCTCACACCCCAACTCAGATAAGTGGTTGACCAGGAGCTGCACGAGTGTGTGTGATTGGAGGTGGAGGTTTTCCCTCCTTTACTTAATACAGACTGTGGGATTACTGAGTGTGCGACCTCACACTCATCAGTACTGTCTCTGTTCTCTGCCAGCAGTACCGGGTCTGACTGCTGAAGACAGCGGCCACCTGGGGCGCAGGGCTTGGCAGCTCCGGTGTTCTTCTTCTCCGTTGGTGGTGGAAGCTGTGTGGGGATCCAGCTCGTCTCTCTCCAGGCTCGTCTCTCTATCGTCGAGCCTGCCCACACGTCATCTGGTGTATGATTGACAGTCCACCATATTGTTATTGTCTGTACGTTGTTGTGCGATTCACAACATTAAATTGTTACTTTTTGGCTTATCCATTGTCCGTTCATTAACGCCCCCTGTTGTGGGTCCGTGTCACGTCACTTTCACAACAATAGCAGTATCATTTATAAATGTACGTGCTCCCAATGAAGATATGCCCGGGTTTGTAAAATCAGTTTTTAATATGATTGTGGAGTATAGCTCTGGACTTCTGATTTTGGGGGGGATTTTAATTGTGTAATGTCAAATTTAGATTGACAACCTTTTTCTCATACCCCCATATCTAAAATGGGCAAAATGTTAAAAAACGTATCGGTAGAAGCTGGACTAGTGGACATATGGCGGTCTAAATTTCCAAAGGAGAGGGATTTTACGTTTTACTCAAACAGACACACATCTTACTCACGAATCGACTATTTTTTATTTTTACCGCTAAAGCTGAATTATACAGAATTGAAGATATCACAATACTGCCCATCACAATTTCTGATCATGCCCCCGTTGTGCTTCAGTGGGATATAGGACTGACCCCAGCATCCAAGCAATGAAGACTGAACACCTCTCTTCTCAACGATAAGGAATTCATCGCTCTTGTTAAAATAGAATTTAATAATTATTTAGATATAAATAGAACACTGGAGACATCTCCAATTATGCTGTGGGATTGTGCAAAGGCATATTTACGAGGCTGCATTATTTCCTATGCAACAACAAAAAAAAGACAAAAGGCGGCCAAACAGCAAGAATTAGTGGATAAAATAAGAGAATTGGAATCCAAACATAAACAGAGTAGAGCACCCAACATTTTGAATGATATGAATATATCTCGTAGGGAGCTTCAAGACTTACTATCAGAAAAAATTGAGGGAAACCTGGCGCTTTGCAAAGCAACAGTATTATGAAAATGGGAATAGAGCAAGTAGACTCTTAGCCTTCAGACTTAGAAAACAGCAGTCTTCAAAGGTAGTTCAAAAGCTAAAATTAGGTCATAAATGTTGTGTGCTGGGGTGTTTGGCTGGCTTGGCTTCTGTTTTTCCCACCAGGTGGTATGCATTCAGGACTGAGTGGCTGAGCATTAGGACCTCACCCTGAACACCTGAGGCTTGTTTTCACGTGCAGGTCATCAGGACTCACAGCTGTGGTGTATCTGTCTTGATCAGAGATTGCTGCATTTAAACCTTGAATGCACAGTGTGTGATTGCCAGAGACTCGACCTTGTGAGCAGACGTGTGAGATCGACGTCAGGAGAACAATATCACCATCACGGACGCAGAGACCGCTCCAGGTTTGATGCCACAGTCTGTGAAGGAGGATTGGGTGAGGTCTCACGCTCTTCAGCACACTTCCTGAGGTAATTTGGTTTTGGTGACTTTTATGAAGTAATGACAGTGGATTTGGTGTCCCTCACACCTTGTTGTATTGAGCTGTCACGTTATGCTAATTGTCTAATCAGCTTCTGCTGCAGTGGAGATTGGAACTGAGTTGTTCCGTGCCTGCAGGGTGAGAAGCTGATATATATATTTAAGCCAGGAAGTGTTTGCTTATTGCGTGCACCTTTTGAGCTGTCTCTCTGGGTGGAGAGTGTTGGACTCACCTCATGTTTTCTTTCTTCACAGACACGGTTTGTCGCAGCCACCTGGGGGATGTCGGCGGGGTCCCTGGGTCCGAACTGCTGTGGCTCCGGACCATTTGCGCTGCTGAGAGCGCGCCGTGTTTTCACCTTACCAGACCGCGGACTTTTTAGTTGTTTATCATTGCACTCACTTTCATTAAAATGTGTTATCCTTTGAACCGTGCTCTGCTTATTTTATGCTGGGTCCTGTCAAACGCTGGGTCGGTGCTCCGACCGCGTCCGACACATAACAATAAATCTATTATAAAACCAAGAGAGATAGCCGAGACATTTGCTGAGTTCTATAAAGTTCTATACAGTGATAATGATACTTGCTCCGAGGAGGCTAGTATAGCGAACTATTTACATCATATTAATGTCCCTGAATTACCCGAGGTAGTAGCTAAAGAATTGGATGAGCCAATTCAAGAAGGGGAAATAAAACAAGTTATCTCATCCCTTAAGAATAATAAATGTCCTGGCCCAGATGGCTTCATAAATGAAGTTTTTAAATGTTTCAGGGATATTCTTACGCCCCCTTTACTGGATGCATACCACTATGCTCTTGAAACAAAAACAATGGCGCCATCTTGGTCTGAAGCCACGATGGTAGTATTACATAAAGAAAGCAAAGACCCTACCGATTGCAATTCATATAGGCCATTATCTATGCTCAACGGAGATGTACGCATTCTCACAGCTATTCTTGCTAGACGATTAAAAGATGTAATAATGCAAATCATACATCCAGATCAAACCGGGTTTATTGCTGGGAGGCACTATGGAAATAACTTACGGTGAGTATTAAATATTATATCTCATCAGAAAGAGAATGAAGTAACAACAGCTATAATTTCCTTAGATGCCCAAAAACCATTCGATTGCGTGTCTTGGAAATATTTAATTCAGACATTAAAGAGGTTTAAATTTGGGCCTAAATTTGTAGATTGGATACACACAAGTTACTCGTCCCCACAGGCTGCTGTCAGAGTCAGTGGTGTCAGATCGTCACGTTTCAACTTAGAGCGTGGGTGTAGGCAGGGGTGCCCGCTGTTGCCTATTTTATTCGAAATTAGCATTGAACCAACGGCCCAACTCATCCGGGACGATGATGGCATTAAGGGAATTTTGATTGGCACAGAGGAACATAAAATCTCACTCTACGCCAACGATGTTCTATTATATCTGACAGAACCTGCAACATCAATGCCACACTTCAATCAATCAATCAATCAATTTTATTTATATAGCGCCAAATCACAACAAACAGTTGCCCCAAGGCGCTTTATATTGTAAGGCAAGGCCATACAATAATTACGTAAAAACCCCAACGGTCAAAATGACCCCCTGTGAGCAAGCACTTGGCGACAGTGGGAAGGAAAAACTCCCTTTTAACAGGAGGAAACCTCCAGCAGAACCAGGCTCAGGGAGGGGCAGTCTTCTGCTGGGACTGGTTGGGGCTGAGGGGAGAGAATCAGGAAAAAGACATGCTGTGGAAGAGAGCAGAGATCAATCACTAATGATTAAATGCAGAGTGGTGCATACAGAGCAAAAAGAGAAAGAAACACTCAGTGCATCATGGGAACCCCCCAGCAGTCTAAGTCTATAGCAGCATAACTAAGGGATGGTTCAGGGTCACCTGATCCAGCCCTAACTATAAGCTTTAGCAAAAAGGAAAGTTTTAAGCCTAATCTTAAAAGTAGAGAGGGTGTCTGTCTCCCTGATCTGAATTGGGAGCTGGTTCCACAGGAGAGGAGCCTGAAAGCTGAAGGCTCTGCCTCCCATTCTACTCTTACAAACCCTAGGAACTACAAGTAAGCCTGCAGTCTGAGAGCGAAGCGCTCTATTGGGGTGATATGGTACTATGAGGTCCCTAAGATAAGATGGGACCTGATTATTCAAAACCTTATAAGTAAGAAGAAGAATTTTTAAATTATATTCTATAATTAACAGGAAGCCAATGAAGAGAGGCCAATATGGGTGAGATATGCTCTCTCCTTCTAGTCCCCGTTAGTACTCTAGCTGCAGCATTTTGAATTAACTGAAGGCTTTTCAGGGAACTTTTAGGACAACCTGATAATAATGAATTACAGTAGTCCAGCCTAGAGGAAATAAATGCATGAATTAGTTTTTCAGCATCACTCTGAGACAAGACCTTTCTGATTTTAGAGATATTGCGTAAATGCAAAAAAGCAGTCCTACATATTTGTTTAATATGCGCATTGAATGACATATCCTGATCTAAAATGACTCCAAGATTTCTCACAGTATTACTAGAGGTCAGGGTAATGCCATCCAGAGTAAGGATCTGGTTAGACACCATGTTTCTAAGATTTGTGGGGCCAAGTACAATAACTTCAGTTTTATCTGAGTTTAAAAGCAGGAAATTAGAGGTCATCCATGTCTTTATATCTGTAAGACAATCCTGCAGTTTACCTAATTGGTGTGTGTCCTCTGGCTTCATGGATAGATAAAGCTGGGTATCATCTGCGTAACAATGAAAATTTAAGTAATGCCGTCTAATAATACTACCTAAGGGAAGCATGTATAAAGTGAATAAAATTGGTCCTAGCACCGAACCTTGTGGAACTCCATAATTAACCTTAGTCTGTGAAGAAGATTCCCCATTTCCATGAACAAATTGTAATCTATTAGATAAATATGATTCAAACCACCGCAGCGCAGTGCCTTTAATACCTATGGCATGCTCTAATCTCTGTAATAAAATTTTATGGTCAATAGTATCAAAAGCAGCACTGAGGTGTAACAGAACAAGCACAGAGATGAGTCCACTGTCTGAGGCCATAAGAAGATCATTTGTAAGCTTCACTCATGCTGTTTCTGTACTATGATGAATTCTAAAACCTGACTGAAACTCTTCAAATAGACCATTCCTTTGCAGATGATCAGTTAGCTGTTTTACAACTACCCTTTCAAGAATGTTTGAGAGAAAAGGAAGGTTGGAGATTGGCCTATAATTAGCTAAGATAGCTGGGTCAAGTGATGGCTTTTATGTAATGGTTTAATTACTGCCACCTTAAAAGCCTGTGGTACATAGCCAACTAATAAAGATAGATTAATCATATTTAAGATCGAAGCATTAAATAATGGTAGGGCTTCCTTGAGCAGCCTGGTAGGAATGGGGTCTAATAGACATGTTGATGGTTTGGATGAAGTAACTAATGAAAATAACTCAGACAGAACAATCGGAGAGAAACAGTCTAACCAAATACCGGCATCACTGAAAGCAGCCAAAGATAACGATACGTCTTTGGGATGGTTATGAGTAATTTTTTCTCTAATAGTTAAAATTTTATTAGCAAAGAAAGTCATGAAGTCATTACTAGTTAAAGTTAAAGGAATACTCGGCTCAATAGAGCTCTGACTCTTTGTCAGCCTGGCTACAGTGCTGAAAAGAAACCTGGGGTCGTTCTTATTTTCTTCAATTAGTGATGAGTAGTAAGATGTCCTAGCTTTACGGAGGGCTTTTTTTTATAGAGCAACAGACTCTTTTTCCAGGCTAAGTGAAGATCTTCTAAATTAGTGAGATGCCATTTCCTCTCCATCGTACAGGTTATCTGCTTTAAGCTGCGAGTTTGTGAGTTATACCACAGAGTCAGGCACTTCTGATTTAAAGCTCTCTTTTTCAGAGGAGCTACAGCATCCAAAGTTGTCTTCAATGAGGATGTAAAACTATTGACGAGATACTCTATCTCACTTACAGAGTTTAGGTAGCTACTCTGCACTGTGTTGGTATATGGCATTAGAGAACATAAAGAAGGAATCATATCCTTAAACCTAGTTACAGCACTTTCTGAAAGACTTCTAGTGTAATGAAACTTATTCCCCACTGCTGGGTAGTCCATCAGAGTAAATGTAAATGTTATTAAGAAATGATCAGATAGAAGGGAGTTTTCAGGGAATACTGTTAAGTCTTCAATTTCCATACCATAAGTCAGAACAAGATCAAAGATATGATTAAAGTGGTGGGTGGACTCATTTACATTTTGAGCAAAGCCAGTTGAGTCTAATAATAGATTAAATGCAGTGTTGAGGCTGTCATTCTCAGCATCTGTGTGGATGTTAAAATCGCCCACTATAATTATGTTATCTGAGCTAAGCACTAAGTCAGACAAAAGGTCTGAAAATTCACAGAGAAACTCACAGTAACGACCAGGTGGACGATAGATAATAACAAATAAAACTCGTTTTTGGGACTTCCAATTTGGATGGACAAGACTAAGAGTCAAGCTTTCAAATGAATTAAAGCTCTGTCTGGCTTTTTGATTAATTAATAAGCTAGAATGGAAGATTGCTGCTAATCCTCCACCTCGGCCCATGCTACGAGCATTCTGGCAGTTAGTGTGACTCGGGGGTGTTGACTCATTTAAACTAACATATTCATCCTGCTGTAACCAGGTTTCTGTAAGGCAGAATAAATCAATATGTTGATCAATTATTATATCATTTTCTAACAGGGACTTAGAAGAGAGAGACCTAATGTTTAATAGACCACATTTAACTGTTTTAGTCTGTGGTGCAGTTGAAGGTGCTATATTATTTTTTCTTTTTGAATTTTTATGCTTAAATAGATTTTTGCTGGTTATTGGTGGTCTGGGAGCAGGCACCGTCTCTACGGGGATGGGGTAATGAGGGGATGGCAGGGGGAGAGAAGCTGCAGAGAGGTGTGTAAGACTACAACTCTGCTTCCTGGTCCCAACCCTGGATAGTCACGGTTTGGAGGATTTAAGAAAATTGGCCAGATTAAATGAGAGCTGCTCCATCCAAAGTGGGATGGATGCCGTCTCTCCTAACAAGACCAGGTTTTCCCCAGAAGCTTTGCCAATTATCTATGAAGCCCACCTCATTTTTTGGACACCAGTCAGACAGACAGCAATTCAAGGAGAACATGCGGCTAAACATGTCACTCCCGGTCCGATTGGGGAGGGGCCCAGAGAAAACTACAGAGCCCGACATTGTTTTTGCAAAGTTACACACCGATTCAATGTTAATTTTAGTGACCTCCGATTGGCGTAACCGGGTGTCATTACTGCCGACGTGAATTACAATTTTACCAAATTTACGCTTAGCCTTAGCCAGCAGTTTCAAATTTCCTTCAATGTCGCCTGCTCTGGCCCCCGGAAGACAATTGACTATGGTTGCTGGTGTCACTAACTTCACATTTCTCAAAACAGAGTCGCCAATAACCAGAGTTTGATCCTCGGCGGGTGTGTCGTTGAGTGGGGAAAAACGGTTAGAAATGTGAACGGGTTGACGGTGTACACGGGGCTTCTGTTTAGAACTACGCTTCCTCCTCACAGTCCCCCAGTCAGCCTGCTTTCCCGGCTGCTCTGGATCTGCCGGAGGGAAACTAACGGCAGCTAAGCTACCTTGGTCTTCACCGACTACAGGGGCCTGGCTAGCTGTAGAATTTTCCACGGTGTGGAGCCGAGTCTCCAATTCGCCCAGCCTGGCCTCCAAAGCTACGAATAAGCTACACTTATTACAAGTACCATTACTGCTAAAGGAGGCCGAGGAATAACTAAACATTTCACACCCAGAGCAGAAAAGTGCAGGAGAGACAGGAGAAGCCGCCATGATAAACCGGCTAAGAGCTAGTAGCTGCGCTAAGCTAGCGGATTCCTAAAAACACACAAAGTGAATAATGTGTAAATAATTTAGAGGTGATTCAGCAGAGGGAGTGCTTTAGTTAAGGCACGTAAAGATTACACTGGGAAACAAATTGTTATCTAGTTAACTAGATCAATCTAACTGTGCAGATTAAACAGCTAACAGATACAGCAAAACACCGCTGTGCTCCGGAACAGGAAGTGATACAATACCGCAGTGAGAGCCAACCACCAAGCGGAATCCAAAGCAATCCAAAAAAAAAAAAAAAAGGGAATGATTTATGAATACGGTTATTTTTCAGGTTATAAAATAAATGTTGACAAGACAGAAGCAATGGATATCAATAGTAGCATCGCCCTTAGCGTAAAGCGACAAAGTGGTTTTAGGTGGCCCAAAGAGGGTATCAAGTATTTAGGCATTAATATTCCTCTCTCTTTACATGATCTGTTTCACGTCAATTATAGTAAAATTCTAGACACAATTAAAAATGATCTAGAGCTGTGGTCAGCGTTGCCTCTCTCTTTTCTTGGTCGCATAGAAACTATCCGTATGAATGTTCTCCCAAGATTGATGTATTTGTTCCAAATGTTACCAATAATAATACCAAAGTCCACATTTGTTGAATTGGATAAAATGATTTCAAAATTTATTTGGCAAGGTAAGCTCCCTCGCATAAAACTTAAAACACTCCAACGAACTAAAGTAAAAGGGGAGCTCAATCTTCCTGTGTTAAAATACTATTTCTTGGCAGCTCAATTAAAGCCGATGATATCTTGGATTCAAAGTGATAACCATACCCGATGGTTGGACATTAAACAAATGATGTGCTCTGAACCATTAAAGGTTTTACCTTTTTTAGATGTTTCCACGAAGGGTTTGTCATTGTGGACGAGAAACACCCTTAATATTTGGAATAAAGTACGAGTTGCATTTAAGTTACCAAGAGTTCTTTCAATCCTAACAAGTATTGGACATATGAAATCCTTTACTCCGAATATCCTAGACAAAGGTTTTGCAAAATGGGCCTATCAAGGGCTGGTGTTTATCCATACTCTGATTAATAAAAATAACCTTATGCCATTTGAAGAGCTACATAGGCATTTTCAACTCCAAAAAACTGATTTTTTTAGGTATCTACAGTTGCGCTCTTTTTTGACCACACACAAGGAATGGGAAAGAGTGTTAAACCCCACACCAATAGAAAACTTCCTATTTCAATCCCAAAAAGGTGAAGGGGACAAGAAACTGATAACAAAATTATATAGGGTATTTTTGTCAATGGATCAGCATAAGCCTACTCAGACAAAACGAAGATGGGAGGCAGAGACGACCAAAACCATCTCGAAAGAAATGTGGGAGGAAGCATGGGCAGTGGCACACAAAACTACAAATTCCAACACATGGCAGGAGTTTAAATGGAAGATTCTTAGCAGATATTTTAGGACACCAGATCTAGTTGCTAAGATGGACCCCAATGTACCAAGCTTGTGTTGGAGAAACTGTGGTGCAGCAATACCCAACCATACACACGTCTTCTGGACATGTCCTAAACTAAAAAACTTTTGGGATGAGGTGTACAGGGCTCTAAACCAGAGTTTGGAAGTGGTCATACCAAAGGATGTTACTGTTGCGATACTTGGCATTGTTCCGGAAGAGGTGCAGGGAGGATCTAAATCTTATCTCTTAAATATCCTCCTTACAGCAGTTTTGAAGTTTATTACAATTAAGTGGATGCAACTAGAGCCACCCACCTACAACATTTGGGTCCAAAAGGTAATGGAACTTTACCAAATGGAAAAGATAACATACATGTTAATCAGTCAATCAATCAATCAATTTTTTTATATAGCGCCAAATCACAACAAACAGTTGCCCCAAGGCACTTTATATTGTAAGGCAAGGCCATACAATAATTATGTAAAACCCCAACGGTCAAAACGACCCCCTGTGAGCAAGCACTTGGCTACAGTGGGAAGGAAAAACTCCCTTTTAACAGGAAGAAACCTCCAGCAGAACTAGGCTCAGGGAGGGGCAGTCTTCTGCTGGGACTGGTTGGGGCTGAGGGAGAGAACCAGGAAAAAGACATGCTGTGGAGGGGAGCAGAGATCAATCACTAATGATTAAATGCAGAGTGGTGCATACAGAGCAAAAAGAGAAAGAAACAGTGCATCATGGGAACCCCCCAGCAGTCTACGTCTATAGCAGCATAACTAAGGGATGGTTCAGGGTCACCTGATCCAGCCCTAACTATAAGCTTTAGCAAAAAGGAAAGTTTTAAGCCTAATCTTAAAAGTAGAGAGGGTGTCTGTCTCCCTGATCTGAATTGGGAGCTGGTTCCACAGGAGAGGAGCCTGAAAGCTGAAGGCTCTGCCTCCCATTCTACTCTTACAAACCCTAGGAACTACAAGTAAGCCTGCAGTCTGAGAGCGAAGCGCTCTATTGGGGTGATATGGTACTACAAGGTCCCTAAGATAAGATGGGACCTGATTATTCAAAACCTTATAAGTAAGAAGAAGAATTTTAAATTCTATTCTAGAATTAACAGGAAGCCAATGAAGAGAGGCCAATATGGGTGAGATATGCTCTCTCCTTCTAGTCCCCGTCAGTGCTCTAGCTGCAGCATTTTGAATTAACTGAAGGCTTTTTAGGGAACTTTTAGGACAACCTGATAATAATGAATTACAATAGTCCAGCCTAGAGGAAATAAATGCATGAATTAGTTTTTCAGCATTACTCTGAGACAAGACCTTTCTGATTTTAGAGATATTGCGTAAATGCAAAAAAGCAGTCCTACATATTTGTTTAATATGCGCTTTGAATGACATATCCTGATCAAAAATGACTCCAAGATTTCTCACAGTATTACTAGAGGTCAGGGTAATGCCATCCAGAGTAAGGATCTGGTTAGACACCATGTTTCTAAGATTTGTGGGGCCAAGTACAATAACTTCAGTTTTATCTGAGTTTAAAAGCAGGAAATTAGAGGTCATCCATGTCTTTATGTCTGTAAGACAATCCTGCAGTTTAGCTAATTGGTGTGTCTCCTCTGGCTTCATGGATAGATAAAGCTGGGTATCATCTGCGTAACAATGAAAATTTAAGCAATACCGTCTAATAATACTGCCTAAGGGAAGCATGTATAAAGTGAATAAAATTGGTCCTAGCACAGAACCTTGTGGAACTCCATAATTAACTTTAGTCTGTGAAGAAGACTCCCCATTTACATGAACAAATTGTAATCTATTAGACAAATATGATTCAAACCACCGCAGCGCAGTGCCTTTAATACCTATGGCATGCTCTAATCGACTTCAAAAGCCTATTTTTGCTGCCCGATGGGGTCGTGCAGAAGCCGTATTCACGTAAACCCACATTTTATACACCTAAATTGCTATTTCTCGGATATTGTGTTGGCAGCACATTGGTATTCCCATTGATTTTCGCTTTGGATGTTGTGATGCTGAAGCCAGGTATACTTTCCTGTAAAAAACTGATTGTGATGTTTATTTTATGGCATGTTCAACGATGTGCTATGACTAAGGTAACATATATTACTGACGTATGATTGTGTGATATGCTGTGTTGTTATGAAAAAATTAAATAAAAATTTAAGTTCTAAGGATGAATGCTGTGAAAATGGAAAGTTAATAGGACAAAGATTTTTGGAGAAATTAGCAGTTTTATCTAACCAATAAACATTGGACATCATGCTGCAATGCACCATGGGAGTTTGGGTTTTTGGGGTTTTAAATGTTGTTATTGTAGTTCATGTTAGTTTAACAGTGTTGTTAGTGTTATTGATTAATTGCGTTTTTGTAGTTCAGTTGATTTAGTTAAGTGTTATGTTCAGTGTTGCCACAGTTACATTGAAAAAGTAATCCAATTGCTGATTACTCCTTGAAAAAGTAACTTAGTTACTTTACTGATTACTCAATTGTAAAAGTAACTAAGTTAGATTACTAGTTACTTTTTTAGTTGCTTTTCCCAGCTGCCAACAACCCTCTGCCACCTCAACATGACAGTGATACTTGTTTTGCCAAAACTCACTTCATAGTCACCCTTTCTTGACTTCAATGAAAATAAATACTTGTTTTATAAAAGTAAAATAAAGACCCCTTTCTTGATCTCATATTTAACTGTTGACAGCACTGTAACAGTAAAACAATTTCTAACCTACATTGTTTATAAATATAACTATTAAATTCTTTCTAACTTTTTTCTAACATTTAAATTCTCTCTAAACATTTTACTTGTCAAATTTATTATTATTTTAAGTAGTATTAGTAGTTGTAGTAAATAAAGGCTTCAAAACTGGACCTTTAATCTAGGGGTGTTGTGGGGGGGGCACATCCCTGCCCCACACCCCCATTCCATCTGGATTCGCCCCTGCTTTGGCGTTTGATCACAAAGAATGAATAATATTTATTTATGCAGAAAACATGACCAGATTTACAGGTAAGAAAGTTTTATTGTGTTTTCACATCATGTGGTCCTCAGAAAGAGAGTTTAGGTGCATTTGAGTGGAAAATAGTGTTAGTTGTTGATGCATCGCGGAGGATCAGCTGTTTTTAACGAGCAGATACGGAGCGGCTCAGCTCAGAATTCTAAATAAAGGAGAAAAAAAAAATCCTAAAATGTCTTTGTAAAGCTCAGTGCAGGTGTGCTGTTGTCAACACACTTTAAGAGGTGAGGACGAGTCGTAGCTGTTGCAGAAAACCGCGGATGAAAAGTTCACAGCTCGCTTAAAGTGGACAGTTCAGTCGAACCCCGACCCCCTGCCCACGGACCAAGTTTAATGCTGCTATCGACCCACAATCCAAAAATAATAGTAACGCACAGTGACTTAATCTGATTACTGATTTGGAAAGATTAACACGTTAGATTACTCGTTACTAAAAAAGTGGTCAGTTTAGAGTAACGCGTTACTAAGTAAGTCACTGGTTATGTTGCTGGCACTATGAGTGAAATGTGTAGTGTTTTTAATGTCTTTCACCACCATCTTTGTTTGTCAAATTAAAAGCACCTGTGAACAGCAGAATGCAGAAAAACAAATGGCTGTGTGTGCAATTTTAACCACGCACAAACTGGAGAAAGCTGACATTTCCTGTTTGGGTCATGGATGAACGGTGCCAAAACCGGGATGTTGGTCGGACTAAAATTTTTAGAGAAGCTACATATATTCGCTAACAACACTGAACAATGGACACTGATATTTACAGTCTGGACTCATGCGCCTTTCCAGCAGGGGGCTGTAAATCAATATATTAAAAGTATGAGTGTGTGATTTTATTTAGTAAGTTCAGTGTAAGTGCACATTATTGTAAATACACTAAAAATACATGGATGACACAAGAAAGCATCCTTAGGTCCATAACTCTCCCAGTCCACCAGATACTAGAAGCCCCCACTCGACGGCGCACATCAAGGAGGCACCGCACAGTCCAGACCGGATGACCATTCACAACCCAAGTGGGAGAAGGGGCCCCGGCTGGAGGGCACAGAGTACTGCTCAGGACCAGCTGCAGGTGGGATACGTTGAAGACCGGGTGGATCTGGAGAGACCTCGGGAGGTGAAGACAGACTGCCACTGGATTGATGACCACAAAAGCTCCCAGAAATCCAGGAGCCAATTTACGAGACTCTGTCTGTAGCGGGTTGTCAGTGGAGGACATCCACACCTCCTCCTCAGGATGATAGTGTGGGGCAGGTGTCCGATGGCGGTCTGCATGGTCCCTGGATCCCAACAAGGTGGAATGGGCTGTGGCCCAAACCCTGCAGCACCGTCTGAGGTCCCATCACACAGCACACGGCGATAGCTGAACAAAGGAAAAAAGTCACAAATCATCGAGAAAAAGTGGACGAATTAGCCGGTACTTCTCACCGAAAAGCCTGCGAGTCTAGAGCACATAAAAGAACGTAGCAAAACCATAACTAACAAAAGAAAAACAATGTGAATGGTGAGCTTGATGCTTTTGAACAAAATCAAAACATTCATGATGACATGACTTGACAGCAGGTATCAGACCTAGCGCCAGCCTGTGATCATTTCTGCAGCCCCCCTGCACTCTCCACAGCACCTGCAGGTGCGAGATCTGGTTGTCTTGACAACAGATTTGTCTTCACAACAACATGTGTGCACATGCACATCCCAGCCACAAACTGCTGGAACGTGCATGTGCGCATGCACGTTCCAGCAGTTTGTAGCTGGAATGTACGGAAATAGTTAAAGTAGTTAATAACATGTCCTTGCCCGTATTGTTTCTGTATAAAAACACTGCTTTTTATCCCACACATGGACAGGTCACATTCAGTTTGTCTGAGCTTTAGTTGTTGATCCGTACAGATATCGTCAATGTTCGTGCAAGATGTCGGACTTGGGTGGCTGGAGGAAGTTGGACGACAACCAAATGGAATGCTCAACACAGACAGAAAAATGGATTACGGACGAATTGAGGATGTTGTTGGGATTCGTTCGCATTTTTCAACAGTTTCAAAATTCTGATGACGTGCCAGCTACAGGAATAAAGCTGGACAAGGTTAAATGCTGTCTCCGAAAGTCAACGTAAGTCCAGATTTCTTGTTTCATTTTGGCTTTGGTGTTCTTCGTTAGTACCATGTGAGCGGGGCTTGGATGGAGGGCACAGCCACTTCCTCTTCTTACTCTGGAAAAAGAGGCGGCTGGTAACCTATGGAACACTCAAAAGGAGTTAGTCCCATGGCCATGCATACTTGTAAATTGTGGGCATATTTGATCCATGGCAGGTGTTCACTCCAGACCGCAGGCGGTGGCACAACAAAGCACCAATTCCAAATCTTGGTTGGCCTGCTCAGCCTGGCCATTAGTCTGGGGGTGGAACCCAGAAGATAGACTGACCATGGCCCCCAACGTTGAGCAGTATACAGTACCTTCCAGACATGTGATGTAAACTGGGGGCCATAATCTGACATAATGTCCATCAGGATGCTATGCAGATGGAAGATGTGATGTCCATGCCATGGGGAGCTTGGCACGGGGTACGAAGTACACTGTCTTGGAGAACCGGTCGATCACAGTGTGTGCATGTGAAGGAGGGAGCCCAGTGACAAAATCCAAACCAATATGTGATCAGAAGTGATGAGGAACCGGGAGAGGATGGAGACCAGTGGGAGGTTGATGGGATGTCTTGCCTCAGGCATAAACAGAGCAGGACAACACAAAATCCTTGCCGTCCACAGCCACAGAAGGCCACCAAAAATGCTTTCTGAGATTACCCAGTGTACATTTTATTCCGGGATGACAGGTGAGTTTTGAGGAATGACAAAACTGCAATACCTGAGAGATCATGGTGGGTGGAATGAAGAGGTGGCCTGGAGGCCCCCCCACCTGGGTCTGGATGTTGTGTACAGGATCTGGACACCCAGATCCTGGACACCCACAATGTTCTATTTTCTGGTTCTATTTTTGGATCTGTCCTTAAACAATGATGAACCCGAGGGATGATACTGAAGGGAGGTGAAAGGCACACTTCTCTGTCTTCACAAACAGCCAGTTCTCCCACAGCTGCTGGAGGACCTGATGAATGTACATCTGATGTTAAGAAAGGAAAAAATTAAGATGTCATTGAGGTAGACAACCATAAAATGATCAAGAAAATTGCACAGTACATCATTCACTAGGGCCTGAACTGTGGACTCAACAGCCAGTCCAAGCAATGACCTACTGAACAACCACAATCTTAACGATGACCAACTGAACAAAAACTCTGAACAATGGTCTACTGAACAACCACAGACTAAACAATGACCTACTGAACAACCAATCTGAACAATGGTCTACTGAACAACCGGTCCAAGCAATAACCTACTGAACAATCAGTCGGAACAATGACCTACTGAACAACCAATCAAACCAACATGCTACTGAGCAAAAAGTCTAAACAATGACCTACTGGACAACCACAGTCTAAACAGTGACCTACTGAACAAAAAGTCTGAACAATGGTCGACTGAACCACCACAGACTAAACAATGACTTACTGAACAACCACAACCTAAACAACAAACTTCTGAACAACCAATCAAACCAACAAGCAACTGATCAAAAAGTCTAAACAATGACCACTGTTTAGACAATCACAGTCTAAACAGTGACCCTCTGAACAACCACAGTTGAAACAACAACCTACTGAACAAAATGTCTGAACAATGACCTACTAAACAAAAACTATATAAACAGCAACCGACTGAACAACCAGTCTCAACAATGGCCTTCTGACCAACCAGTCCAAGCAATGACCTACTGAATAACCAGTCTGAACAATGACCTACTGAACAGCTAGTCTAAACAATGATCTACTGAACAACCAGTCTGAACAATGGTCTACTGAGCAACCAGTCCAAGCAATGACCTACAGAAGAACCAGTCCAAGCAATGACCTACTGAGCAACCAGTCTGAACAGTGACCTACTGAACAACAACTCTAAAGAATGACCTACGGAACAACCAGTCTGAACAATGGTCTACTGAACAACTGGTCCAAGCAATAACCTACTTAACAACCAGTCTGAACAATGACCTACTGAGCAACCAGTCCAAGCAATGACCTACAGAACAACCAGTCTGAACAGTGACCTACTGAACAACCAATCTGAACAATGGTCTACTGAACAACCAGCCTAAACCATGGCCTGCTGAACAACCAGTCCAAGCAATGACCCACTGGACAACCAGTCTGAACAATGGTCTACTGAACAACCAGTCCAAACAATGACCTACTGGACAACCAGTTCAAGCAATGGCCTTTTGAACAACCAGTCTCAACAATGACCTACAGAACAGCTGGTCCAAGCAATGACCTACTGAACAACCACTCTGAACAATGACCTACTGAACAACCGGTCAAAGCAATGACCTACTGAACAACGGTCCAAGCAATGACCTACTGGACAACCAGTCTGAACAGTGGTCTACTGAACAACCAGTACAAGCAATGACCTTTTAAACAACCAGTCTCAACAATGACCTACTGAACAACTGGTCCAAGCAATGACCTACTGAACAAAAACTATTTAAACAGCAACAGACTGAACAACCAGTCTCAACAATGACCTACAGAAGAACCAGTCCAAGCAATGACCTACTGAGCAACCAGTCTGAACAATGACCTACTGAACAATGACTCTAAAGAATGACCTACTGAACAACCAGTCTGAACAGTGGTCTACTGAACAACCAGTCCAAGCAATGGCCTACTGAACAACCAGTCCAAGCAATGAACTACAGAAGAACCAGTCCAAGCAATGACCTACTGAGCAACCAGTCTGAACAATGACCTACTGAACAATGACTCTAAAGAATGACCTACTTAACAACCAGTCTGAACAATGACCTACTGAACAACCAGTCCAAGCAATGGCCTACTGAACAACCAGTCCAAGCAATGACCTACAGAACAACCAGTCTGAACAGTGACCTACTGAACAACCAATCTGAACAATGGTCAACTGAACAACCGGTCCAAGCAATAACCTACTGAACAACCACTCTAAACCATGACCTGCTGAACAACCAGTCCAAGCAATGACCCACTGGACAACCAGTCTGAACAATGGTCTACTGAACAACCAGTCCAAGCAATGACCTACTGAACACCCGTTCAAGCAATGTCCTTTCAAACAACCAGTCTCAACAATGACCTACAGAACAGCTGGTCCAAGCAATGACCTACTGAACAACCAGTCTGAACAATGACCTACTGAACAACCAGTTTGAACAATGACCTACTGAACAACCAGTCAAAGCAATGACCTACTGAACAACGGTCTACTGAACAACTGGCCAAGCAATGACCTACTGGACAACCAGTCTGAACAATGGTCTACTGAACAACCAGTACAAGCAATGACCTTTTAAACAACCAGTCTCAACAATGACTACTAAACAACTGGTCCAAGCAATGACCTACTGAACAAAAACTATTTAAACAGCAACAGACTGAACAATGACCTACTGAACAACGAGCCTGAACAATGACTTACTGAACACCCTGTCTAAACAATGACCTACTGAACCAGTCTGAACAAAGACTGAATAACCCCGAATAACCATGGTCAAACCAACAACCTACTGAACAAGCAGTCTGAACAGTGGTCTGCTGAACAACCAGTCCAAACAATGACCTACTGAACAACCAGTACAAGCAATGACCTTTTGAACAACCAGTCTCAACAATGACCTACTGAACAACTGGTCCAACCAATGACCTACTGAACAACCAGTCTGAACAATGACCTACTGAACAACCAGTCTAAACAATGGCCTGCTGAACAACCAGTCCAAGCAATGACCCACTGGACAACCATTCTGAACAATGGTCTACTGAACAACCAGTCCAAGCAATGACCTACTGAACAACCAGTGCAAGCAATGACCTTTTGAACAACCAGTCTCAACAATGACCTACTGAACAACTGGTCCAAGCAATGACCTACTGAACAACCACTCTGAACAATGACCTACTGAACAAACGGTCCAAGCAATGACCTACTGAACAACCAGTCTAAACAATGACCTACTGAACAACAGCCCAAGCAATGACCTACAGGACAACCAGTCTGAACAATGCTCTACTGAACAACCAGTACAAGCAATGACCTTTTGAACAACCAGTCTCAACAATGACCTACTGAACAACCTGTCTAAACAATGACCTACTGAACAACCAATCTAAACAATGAACTACTGAACAACCAGTCTGAACAAAGACTGAATAACCCTGAATAACCATGGTCAAAACAACAACCTACTGAACAAGCAATCTGAACAATGGTCTGCTGAACAACCAGTCCAAGCAATGACCTACTGAACAACCAGTCTGAACAATGACCTACTGAACAACTGGTCCAAGCAATAACCTACTGAACAACCAGTCTGAACAATGACCTACTGAACAACCAGTCTAAACAATGACCTACTGGACAACCAGTCTGAACAATGCTCTACTGAACAACCAGTACAAGCAATGACCTTTTGAACAACCAGTCTCAACAATGAGCTACTGAACAACTGGTCCAAGCAGTGACCTACTGAACAACCTGTCTAAACAATGACCTACTGAACAACCAATCTAAACAATCAACTACTGAACAACCAGTCTGAACAAAGACTGAATAACCCTGAATAACCATGGTCAACACAACAACATACTGAACAAGCAGTCTTAACAGTGGTCTGCTGAACAACCAGTCCAACCAATGACCTGCTGAACAACCAGTACAAGCAGTGACCTACAGAACAACCAGTCTCAACAATGACCTACTGAACAACCCGTCTAAACAATGACCTACCGAACAACCAATCTAAACAATGAACTACTGAACAACCAGTCTGAACAAAGACTGAATAACCCTGAATAACCATGGTCAAAACAACCTACTGAACAAGCAGTCTGAACAAAGACTGAATAACCCTGAATAACCATGGTCAAAACAACAACCTACTGAACAAGCAGTCTGAACAAAGACTGAATAACCCTGAATAACCATGGTCAAAACAACAACCTACTGAACAAGCAGTCTGAACAAAGACTGAATAACCCTGAATAACCATGGTCAAAACAACAACCTACTGAACAAGCAGTCTGAACAAAGACTGAATAACCCTGAATAACCATGGTCAAAACAACAACCTACAGAACAACCAGTCTCAACAATGACCTACTGAACAACCCGTCTAAACAATGACCTACCGAACAACCAATCTAAACAATGAACTACTGAACAACCAGTCTGAACAAAGACTGAATAACCCTGAATAACCATGGTCAAAACAACAACCTACTGAACAAGCAGTCTGAACAAAGACTGAATAACCCTGAATAACCATGGTCAAAACAACAACCTACTGAACAAGCAGTCTGAACAAAGACTGAATAACCCTGAATAACCATGGTCAAAACAACAACCTACAGAACAACCAGTCTCAACAATGACCTACTGAACAACCCGTCTAAACAATGACCTACCGAACAACCAATCTAAACAATGAACTACTGAACAACCAGTCTGAACAAAGACTGAATAACCCTGAATAACCATGGTCAAAACAACCTACTGAACAAGCAGTCTGAACAAAGACTGAATAACCCTGAATAACCATGGTCAAAACAACAACCTACTGAACAAGCAGTCTGAACAAAGACTGAATAACCCTGAATAACCATGGTCAAAACAACAACCTACTGAACAAGCAGTCTGAACAAAGACTGAATAACCCTGAATAACCATGGTCAAAACAACAACCTACTGAACAAGCAGTCTGAACAAAGACTGAATAACCCTGAATAACCATGGTCAAAACAACAACCTACTGAACAAGCAGTCTGAACAATAGTCTGCTGAACAACCACAATCTAAACAATGACCTGCTGAACCTATTGAACAACCACAATCTAAACTCCAGTCATGCAGAGAGATGACTGTTGGCAGTTTGGGAGAGTCACATCCCCCTAAAGAGTACGGGGCTCTTTAACGAATGTCGTAAAGGCAGTAACACACACCATATGCACAATGGTGGCAACATTGTTGTGGGACAGCAGTGTGTATGTCGCACAAATTTGTAAGACTGTCTTCCTGTTTTCAGAAACTCGCACGACTGTGGCAGGACTTTCTAGTCACCAGGCGTATGTCTGAGGTGCAGCTGTCACTGACAGATCTACAGCTCCAGCGGGAACTGGCCGTGGTGCTGAACTGTTGTGTTTTTGTTTTTTTTTTGTCAAAGAGGATGTAGGACAGCTGTGCTGCAGAACACAAACAGCGCTTTAGCTGCTCATTGTCCCGGCAGCTGTGAGACTTTGTAACACTACTGTCAATATCACCGAGGTGCACCACAGAACACCACAGGAGCTCTTTCCTACCTGTGGCAATCAGACTGTATAACTCCTCCCCCTTCTGCAGGACCAATACATAATGAACAGAGTTATTCAGAGTTATGTGCAATATTGTTGAACATCTTGTGCAAATTTCTTCTAGTCATTTTGCATAAAGTTGTTGTGTTTATTGTAAAAAACATTCACTGTTTACTGTTCCTGTACTCTGGCAAAATAATTTTCTTTGAGATTGATAAAGTTGATCTTATCTTAATACATGGATTCATGACCAGATGACCCCAATTTAATGTATTTATTCATTCACTTGGATTATTTATCCACTTGGACTGGATTATTTATTTATTGATTTATTTTTATTGAACTGCTGGATACTTGATCATTCTGGGATATTTGATCATTCCTGAGGGAACGCATTGATTGATTGATTGATTGATTGATTGATTGACTGATTGGTTGATTGACTGACCAAATGTCAATGAATAAGTGGTTAAACAATGCATAACTGAACATCCTCTGACTAAACAATGTGTGACAACAGTGATGGATGAATCAAAGGTTTTCTAACAGTGTGAGTCTGAAACACAGCGGCTGACTAATCAATAAATGACATTGGCTAAAGAGACACTCTTAACCTCAGTCCTTGTCAAGTCAGTCACTTCTCAGCATTGTAAATTACAATGAAAGTCTCAAATCTTCTCCCAGTCCATGACATTTAAACAGACTTAGGAGTTAACATCGGTCTTGCAGTATGAGCCCTCTCAAGTCTCAGTAACGTGGGTCACCAGTGAAGTCCTGAATCATGTTCCCAGTAAACCTGTCCACCATGATAAAAAGTAAACTGCTGAGTAAGATACCTAAGAACTGCACTCATTGCATATGGTAAATGTTCTGGTGGTTTTTCAGGTCTACCTATGTTAACACCACATGGTATTTGGGGAAAAGGTCTACCTGCTCAAGCAGCTTTACTTATAATGCTGTGGTATTTGACACCACAAGAAAGCTGGTCCAACATTTCAAGTGGATTTGGGCACAGCTGCCATGAAAAACACTAAATTGGTACCCAACATAGATGAGCAAACTCACATCATTTTTTTTCATGACATTTTTGCCAAATCTTCTAAAAGTTGTATCATCTTGTTAATGTTGTTCTGCAGTCAGCGCCCTCTGCTGTATAAGAACTGTCCTCACATTATTATATTTGGATTTTCATGTGAACAGCATCTGCTGGCTGTTTAAGGTACTGCACCTTTTAAGACAGGCTGGTTTACTTTTACATCTGTTTGTTTTAGGTTAAAGGAAGGAGCCAATAAGGAGATCCTCGGTATCATCGTATCGTATAAAGTCAAGGTGAAGCTGGTCGTGTCTCGAGGCGGGTATGTACTTTCCAGTGACACAAACATCTGCCACCACCACCAGTCTAACTTACCAATTAAAAAAAACACCATTAAACTGAAAGCATGAACTATTTGTCCCTGTAACAGTAATGGTTTTAGCACAGATGGAGACCCTCAGCTTCAGACGATGGGCTGCCAGGGTCGGTTCACACAGACTAGACAGTCTGATGGCCAACAGTATTCAAGAAGGGCATTTCAGAAAGACAATCCAAAATCACAGGCAGAGGGTCAGGATCTTAATAACAGGCAAGGAACTTAAAAAAAAAAAACAGCAAGCAAAAAGTCATAACCTTCGAGATATTAAAGGGGCCAATAAACCAAGGAGCCAACTTCTCACATTACCCTTAAGGAGCAAATTTCAAGTGGAAAGCCAGAGGTGCTTCCCCTTCCATGTAACACAGAGTATCAGAGTGCTGTCTGTAGTGCAGTAGCGCTGCCTGAGCCCCGCGTCATATGAGATGGCAGTGCCAGAGCAAAGTGTGTGCCGAGGGTACCACTACGTCGCTCTCTACCTCCAGGAAGAGTGGAAGCTGGCAGCTATAGGCACAGTGAAAGAATGATAGCAGTAGAGATGGGGAGTAAGTGGTAAGCATAGTCCACCCACAACACCTGCTTCATCCATTACACTGGATGGATTGAACACCAGGCAACCGAGCACCATCTCCAGTTCTTGATTGTACTGTTCCATCATTGGGGTACCACCTCTAGTCCAATAGTACCCCAGTGACAGATTGGCCAGTGCACCAATTCACCTACAGAACTCCTTTGAGAACCAGGAAATAAGCTGGGGGGTGCTATCAGAAACAATGTATACAGGGAGTACCCCCATGGGGTACCCATTCAGAGATGTGCCTTGGCTGTTTGCTATGCTTGGGCAGAGGAGCTTGGGCAAAGGTATAAAATGGGCTTCTTTGAAAACCTGTCAGTTGTTCAAAAGACACTGTGTTCTAGGAGACGGACAGGTGACAGAGAACTGCAAGATGTGGGATCAGGATTGGTGAGGGGCCAGGAGCAGTTGGAGGAGACTGGCAGGAGGGGACCTAGAGTACTTGTTTTGAACACAGACAGAGCAGGCAGAAACAAATTACCCAACACTCCTCAGCAAGGTGGAGGTCCCCCCCCCCCCCCCCCCCGCCAATGAAAGCCAATTTAGAAGTGTGCTCCTACTGCAAGATCTGCTGTTGGAGATCATCCAGTACAAACACCCTGCCTGGCAGAAGACCATTGGGGACTGAAACCCTCACTAAGGGCCCCTGCACACATAACATGTAATTGGGCAAAAAAAAAGCAGAAACCGGCTGAAAATCTGCAAGCAAAAAATGAAATGGGGACCCGCAAAACATTTCACCTGCAGTCAGGAGGGACACACAGTCAGACAGGTGTGCATGATACCATGGCAATGGTTTCGTGCACGCTCGTGTTTGTGCGCATGAACACAGTGCAAGCACGTGGAAAGTTGCGCACACAGCAGCGCAGCAAAAAATATATATTTATAATGCTTAATTCCTGTTCTAAAGAGTGGACTTAGCCTCCGCCTAGACATACACCAGGAAGTCCTGAAACAATGTGGATTAATGTTCACCCTCTTATGTTTTACTTGAATTACCTGATGCAGTCATCCCATGAAGACATCAGCCAGGCTCTCGTCTCATGAAGAGACTGATTCCATGTCATGAACACATAAGTCGGCATGGTGTGTCCAGCATGATCCACTGGTGAACGCATTGCAAATGTGATATGTCTTTTAATTATTACAATGTGGGGACATCCCGCAGTGGCACGTGCCTCATGGTAATTTTCTGCATAGTATGATATTAATACAATAACATGCTTTTGGAGGGCGGTATGCATTTTCAGAGGCCCTCCGTCCATGCCCAGTTGCCCAAAATGACAGATATTTGCTCTCGTCTAACTCGGGCGAATATCTGTCATTTTGAGCTCATTGGGCACTTAGAAAAGCTCTGCCTTTTCTAAGTGCCCAACGAGCGGTGTTGGATGTTCGTGTGTGGCACCTGGAATTTGGCTGACACCTGCTGAGAGGGGGTCTAATGGACACTCGCTGTCTTTCGGCTGCTGGTGTACGCGAATGGTTGTGGCGACAGGTGCATGAGGCGTTTGAGGCGACTCCAGTTTTTCACGAGTGGCATGCAATTCCTCCTTCGTGCGCCAGTCGGCTTCAATTGTGTTATGTGTGAAGGGGCCTTAACACCCGTTTAACGAGTTGCCCAACTTTGTTTCATTTCCTTCAACTTGAGCTGTTTCATTAACTTCTGCTTCTAAGGACTATAATAATCCTTCCATGTTTGCTGTATTCTGTTTATTTGATCTTTGTTATTAGTTTTTATCTAAGCAGGGTCCCCCTTCTGAATCGCCCGTTTGCTTGAGGTTTCTTCCTCAAAAACGTCTGAGGTAGTTTTTCCTTCTCCCTGTTGCCTACTTGCTCAGGCAGTTTGGTGAGGTCACTCTTGTGAAGCACCTTTGGGTGACTTATGTCGTGATTTGGTGCTATATAAATAAATTGAATTGAAATGGAATTTCTTCATTTCCTTCTGCTTCAGCCATTTCATCTTCGTTTCTAATTCCTTATTTTGTTAAAGTGGGCTGTGTGATGATGGGCAGGTAAATGTCTTTAAATATGTTTGCTGAGCCGTATTGGTCTTACACTCCGTGTCAGCACACAGGGACTGGAACAGGGCCTACTGGGTTAGGAAGTGAAAGACATTTTTGGGGAAAAGTCCATATTTTAAGAATAAGGAAGTCACAATATTGTGAAAATAAAATTAAAAATGTTGTTTGTGCACGTCTCAGCCGGTCATTGACGGGCCAACAGAAGAGACAGTGTTGGTAATGATGAGTGGACAGACTCTGACGCTGACTGATGTTTGTTTGTTTGTTTGTTTCAGACTCCTGGGAGATCTGGCTGCCAGGTAAAGCTTCACTTCCTGTCTGTGAACATGGTGATTTACAGAGGCCACCTAAACAAACATTCCGACTGTCATGTTTCTGCGACGTTTCTAGCGATGTTTCGGTTGAACTGCCCTTCACACTGATGCACCCAAAACCACCTGAAGAATCCATCTTCAGAGACGGTGAGAGTTTAAGATCTGCTCTTTTACTCAACCCAAAGGATGAGCTCACATTCACTAAACATTTATTTGCTGCCTCCCCTCCTGTAGGGGGCAGTCAAGTGAATTCAGTCACCTGAATGTTTGAAGAAGTAGCAGAAACTGAAGCTGAGCTTTAGTCGTGCTTCATTGGGTTTATTTGTAGTTTCACTGTAGACAGAACTGGAAATTAGTCTACCAGGGGTCAGATTAGAGCTGAACCATCTCTGTGTGAACACGTCCACAAATTTTTTTTTTTTTTAATTGTAATTGTGTCATGATGACATCGTAGGAATGTGACTAAGGACAAACATGGAAGAAGCAAGTAGCTCAGTGGGTTAGGGATTTGGACAACCAATATCTAGATCTGGGTTTGATTCCTGGTTGTACTGTCAGTCTGTGTCTTTAAAGAAGACACTTCATCTTCTGTTCATGAAGCTTAGGGCTAGCGGCCAGCAATCACCTTAACATTTTCTCTGCTCTCCTGTCGATTTATTTGCTGATACCTTAGGTGAGGTTTTTCTGGCTGACTGATTCTGCTCTTTTTCTCTCTGACCGAGGTGCGGAGGGCGTTGTGCGGGAGCGGTGTCTGTGGACAACAGGATGCTGGACTGACCGTGAGATGTCATGCTTGAAGCTGATGCAACAAATGTTTGATTTCCCGTTTTCTGTTTCTTCTGCTTTGTAAAACTTTGTAAAAACCTTGTAACCGTTAGAATGGCCTAAGCAGAGGGTTACCCCTCTGAGTCTGGTCTGCTTAAGGTTTCTTCTTCAATATCATCAGAGGGAGTTTTTTCTTACCACTGTTGCCTGTGTTCTTGCTCCGGGGGTTGGTAAGGTCAGACCTTACTTGTGTGAAGTGTCTTGAGGCAACTTTCTTGTGATTTAGCACTATATAAATGAAAATAAATTGGACATTGAAAATGGACTGGCTTCTTGTCCACCAGGAGCTGTAGGCTGTTTCCCAATTCAGGGGCCATATCTTTCTAAGGCTGCATCCTACAAAGATCTGGCTTTCTAAGACAGTGGAGCTGGAACAAATCATTCTGAAAGAGACGGTCCAGCCTGCGGACCGCTCCAGCCCCAGTTACCAAGCAAGCTTGATGTCTGCACTCAACAAGCACATAGAGTCCGAAATTGTCCCTTCATTTTTTTTTTTTTCAATCATTTTGTTATAGGTGAAAAAAAAACCACATGATGACTTTTGGTGTTGTTTGAGGCGTGAAGCACACATCTGTTGATTCCTTTGTTTCCAGAGAAAAGAAGGTGGCATTTGTCAACCACATTCCAAGGAGCCTTCGAAATGAGCCGAGGTTCACCACTGTGAGGGATGCAGCCCCTGAATTGGGACAAGTGGAGATAAGCACTCGGGCCTTATATCTGACTTCATAAAGTCCTTTTGTCTTCCAGCTGACCACTTAGTGGTGACTGGAGAAGCAACAGTCTCTCCACTCACAGCCGCTGATACTTCTAATTCCTTCAGCGGTGTCATGGGTTTGAGATGGAGGTGTTTGGTGATGCTAATGTCTTTGCAGGAACGATATAAGATCCACGTCTTCAGGGTCCTGGTGCTTCCTGTCTTGCTGTTTGGTTGTCAGACTTGGACTCTAACCGGTGATCTAAGATGAGGACGTGATGTCTTTGGTACCAGGTGTCTTTGGAGGATCTCTGGGTCTGTGTTTAATGAACATTTGCCCGGTAAGACTCGGGCGAGGGGGACCGCTGACATGATGAGGGATTGTCAGCTGTGACAGACTGGACATGTGGTCATGATCCAGGTGGTCCTCAGAGACACTGAGAAGGATGAGTGATGTCATAAAGATGAATGCCAGCATCAGACTGTGAAGTGAAGAGCAAAAGGCACCAACAACAGCTCTCTGTGTCTTTGTCTCAGGTGCAGATGAAGCTCCGGTCGACACAAACCTGATCCAGTTTGACACACAGTAAGACTTCCCCTCTTCTACCTCCTGTCCATGCTTCTTCACCACCGCCCTCTGATTGGCTGAGCTGGCGTTTATGACCTCATCAGTGGTGCTGCTGTGCATTAGCGGCGAGCTCGTGTTTCAGTCATAATGCGTTCTAACGGCTGACTAAGTGGCTGATGGCGGCAGCAGGAAATGGGCGGCACGCCGAAAAGAAGCCATATCAGGAAAATATTTGAGCAAACACACGATCCATTATTTCATCAGGAAGAAGGCGTCGTTTTCTGCCTGCAGCAGCAAGAAAATCCACAACAGATCCACAGAATCCTTCCACTCAGTCACAGCTTAAACCTCCATTTCTATTCAACAGTAATAATTCAAATTTTACTTTCAGAGCACTGCAGTGATGTGACATGCTGCCACCGTTTATCATCAGTGAGAAGTAATGATGACAACATCCGCACAATGCAACGCAACTTATTACACCTTAATTAAAGGGACACAAAATACACAATGACACAGATAAAATTCAGCTCTATTACCTGTGAGAAGAACAGCATCTGGTCTAATATAATAATAGATCTAGAGCTTTTATTTTCATTGCACATATATACAACGAAACGTGTCCTCTGCATTTTTTAGACACAATCCAACCACTAGGGGCAGTGTGCAGCCACAGTCTGGCGCCCGGGGACCAACTCCAGATGTAGAGACGCTGCCTTGCTCAGGGGCGGAGAGGGGAGCAGACCCTAAATAAGCATGCTTTTTTAGACTGTGGAAGAAAACCCACACAGACACAGAGAGAACATGTAACTCTACACCGAAAGGACGGGAAGCGATCCCATGACCTTCTTGCTGTAACCAAAGAAGTCACATCAAAACCAAATATACAGACATTATAAACATAATCTAAAGATACAATACGCAAATAAAATGAGTTTAAATAAATGCAGAGTGGGGTGCCGTCTAGGGTGAACCCCTTGTCTTGACCAGGAACCACTGAGATAGGACCCCCCACCCCCACTCATGGCCCTTAATTGGAATGAGTGGGTTTAGAAAATGAATGAATGAGTGAAATGAACCTTAATTATATAAGTAGAGAAAATAAGACTGGCTTTAAAGGACTCAACACAGCTTGACCTTCTGACCTCCAGGGGCAGGTTACTCCACAGAGTAAGTCTGCATCCTAAAGCTTCATGAGCTCCACAGGATAAGAGGCAGCGTGTGCTTTCAGTATTTTATAGGTGAGCCTTAAAATCTACTCTGGCACTCACAGGCAGCTGGGACAGGTGTCCTACTCTGACCCAGAGTGGGACCATATGTACACTGTCAGTGTTAATTTAACACTGGTGATTTTGCTGTGGGGGTGGTCTTGAACCAGGAACCTACCACTCTGGAGCCAAATGGACTGAACTCTTTGGAATCAGTCTGTGATTCTCAGTGAAACACACCAATAAACAAACCCCAAAAAGAACCTTCCCACAACCACACACACTTATGTTTTTATTTAGTCTCACAGACAGGAAACTGACTCACAAACTCACACTTGGTGGGATTATTTGTTCATCAGGAGCAGCGTGCGACAGTTTTGGATTTTAGTGGTGTGGATGTCAGTGTTTGAGTCACTGAAGGATTTGATTGTGTTGTGTTCCAGGTCCGTGCTGTGCAGTTCCCAGCAGGCAGTGCTGCCACACTGCAGGGCACGGATTTTAATTTTAGACATTTATTATACATTGCTCGAAAATGTTTTTTATAGTATACTAGCAGAAATACTCATATGCAAATTCAAAAGATTCAAAAGTAATTCAAAAGATCAGAGAATGACAACTGAAGAGGACTGTAAATACTGGCCATGGGTGCTGTCCTTTTGTCGGTATCTTGAGGACATTAGGTCATTAATCTGTGGTTACTGAAGAAATCATTTTCATGGCCACATCCAAAATTGTTATATGAGAAACACCACTCAGCCCCCAAAAATATGATGTAACTAGAGCAATCAGAGATTTCTGACATCTACCAATCAGGATCTGGATCATCTCCAAAATTCAGTGGAGTCTTCCAGCCCTAATATCTATCTGTGGTGCAAGTTTGGTGAGCATCTGTGAAGTTGTTTTGATGTAAGTGAAACTTGATCCAGAATCCAGGTCTGGATCCAGATCACCTCCAAATTTGAATGGATTCTTCAATGGCAAAATATGTACCTGTGTTGAAAATTTCATCAAGATGCGTTTGACATAATCCTGCTAACAGTCAGTCAGACAGACAGACAGACAGACAAAAGCAGGTAATTTTATTACATCCTTGGCAGACATAAAAAAAACACCTGAACCGAGGTTAGCCTGTTAGCTGAGCTTGTTGGTGGTCAGACTTCATTTGTCCTGGACGGGTCACCCAGGCTGCACCTCTTTAGCCATATATGGTCTGCAGACACACACACACACACACACACAGATGGACAGATAAATTGCTTTATATGTCGGATTACACTTTTTCTCTGATCCAGTGACTTTGGCAAAAACTGTTTCTAAAGCCAGAAAGTTCATCCACATAAATAAAAGTTTATTTTCACTAAAGATTTAAACAATTTGTCAAAAGACATTTCATGTTTTCAGCTTTACATCCAAATTATGTCTGGTCAATACATGTCTCATGTTCAGATAACTGAGATTGTTCTGAGTATATTGATATGTAACGTGATCGTTTATATTATGTGCAAGTTTAAAGGGGGAATTACTGAAGGTATAGAAACATGAAACTGGACACACCAGCGAGTCCCCGAAACGCTGTTAACCCCCCAAACGTGAATCGGTTGCAAATCGTGAATTATCTGTAAACCATTAATTGCAAAATGGGAATACTGAAAAAATATCTCCCAAAACACAGGTCTTGCAAAACGTGAATATCCTTCAGTTTATGGATCAATTACTGCCAGAGATCTTGATCGCAAACCCTAGCACCCGGGGGGGTCACTACAGCTGGAGAGTTGGAGAGGTGATCCGAGCAGCTCTCACTTTTGATGTCAAGCGTCCAACCCCGCTGGGTGTGTCCCGCTCCGGGGACAGTGTCAGTTGGGGAGTTTGACTGGGACGGTCCACCTGTCAAACTCAGAGGACAGAAACCTCCGCTGGAGACTAAAGTTAGAAACATATTCACAGATTCAAAGTTCACAGATCAATAATCTCAAGAGAAACATTGTAGAAAAACAAACAACACTAGTTTGTAACCCCAGGAAGGTAGACAACGAGCTACAACCTTACTGTTATCCATATGAGCTGGAAAACTAACTTTGACCTGAAGGAGCAGACAGCAGAGAAACGTAGGGACCATCTACAAAGTGCAAACACCAAAAGAGACACAAGAAAAATATGGCCTCCATCACAAGTGCATGTGAGAGAACTGCTGCTCGACAAGTGGGAGTTGAAGTGGGCAGGTGGTCATGACAAGGAGTGGACACGTCTGAAAACCAGTCTAACCACTGAGCCGTATTGTCCTTCAAAAAACAGATCAAAATATCCACTGACTCGTCCAAGAATGGCATTGGAGCTGTGTTACTACAGGCTACAGGAGAGGAGTGGAGAGCACACATTCTGAGAAGATTGTGTGTGGAGCACCCAGGAATGGAGAAGTATGAGAGGAGAGCACATACAGCCATCGACTCAGGCTTGAGACCAGAGGATCCTCGGTTCAAGTCCCAGCCTGACCGGAAAATCACTAAGGGCCCTGTCCCACTGGCGTTTAGGAGGATTTGCGTATGGATTGCGCACAGAATTGGCCCATATTCGCCAAACATCCGCAATATCTGTGTAACATGCCTGTATGAGTCGGCCGTCATCCGAACACGTCCGTGATCATCCGCAGAGGCACACATGTCTGCAGCCAGGATTTTTGAGCTGTTCAAAAATCTGGATGCAGATAACATCCACCTCACATACTCCATATACGAGGTCTATTAGAAAAGTATCCAACCTTATTATTTTTTTTCAAAAACCATATGGATTTGAATCACGTGTGATTGCGTCAGACAAGCTTGAACCTTCATGCGCATGCATGAGTTTTTTCACGCCTGTCGGTTGCGTCATTCACCTGTGAGCAGGCTTTGAGTGAGCACTGGTCCACCCCCCCTCATTGCTGTTTCATTGCCAGGAAATGGTGGAATGATTTGGGCTTTTTTCCATCAGAATTTTTTCAGAAACTGTTAGAGACTGGCAGCTGGAAACCATTAGAAAAATTTATCTGGCTTTCGGTGAAAATGTTACGGGCTTGGTAGAGAATAAGGAGTGTTACTGTCGCTTTAAGGACGGCCCCCAGCGGCTGTGGGGCACACCGCGCTCCGAAGCCGCCATCGACAGGCTGAACGACCATTTCATTTCTAAACGGTTGACTGTCTGGATCCGTGACCATCGTGTGCCATTTCTCTGGTTATCACAAGAGCTGGACATCAACCATTTTCCGGCAGATTTCACTTTTAACAAGAGATTTTGTCATAGAAAGCCGAGCGGAGGCTTCACGCGTCACGATGGATTCGCTACTGGAGCGAGACAAAACCACCTCCATTTTGGTCTCACAGGACGGCTTTGAGATGGCGTTCAGACAGCTGTCAGTGGTTTTTCCATCGAGTGATTATCCGAGAATTTGTGGATGTGCCTGGACATGCCAGAACATGTCCCGTGAGGCTTCATCACGGCATTGCTTTGCGCCATGCGGCACCGCCACGACGCGCGGGATTCCTCCGCATGTCTGTCTCAATGTGCCGAAAAAGTGCTGATGTCCATGTCTTTTCACAATTCCTGTGCTAGTCAGACGATATCCCGGATAAAACACAGCGTCCAGTTTGGAAATGAACGGCACATTCCACTGTTACAGCAGTTTTTGTCATGGAAAGAGGAGCGGAGGCTTCGCGCGTCACGGCGGTGCTGCATGGCGCACAGCAACGCCGTGATGAAGTCTCACGGGACATATTCTGGCATGTCCAGGCACATCCACAGTTTCTCAGATAATCACTTGATGGAAAAACCACCGACATCTGTCTGAACGCCATCTCAAAGCCGTCCTGTGAGACCAAAACAGAGGTGGTTTTGTCTCGTTCCAGTAGCGAATCCATCGTGACGCGTGAAGCCTCCGCTCGGCTTTCCATGACAAAATCTCTTGTTAAAAGTGAAATCTGCCGGAAAATGGTTGATGTCCAGCTCTTGTGATAACCAGAGAAATGGCACACGATGGTCACGGATCCAGACAGCCATCCGTTTAGAAAGAAATGGTCGTTCAGCCTGTCAATGGCGGCTTCGGAGCGTGGCGCGCCCCACAGCCACTGGGGGCCGTCCTTAAAGCGACAGTAACACTCCTTATTCTCTACCAAGCCCGTAACATTTTCACCGAAAGCCAGATACATTTTTCAAATGGTTTCCAGCTGCCAGTCTCTAACAGTTTCTGAAAAAATTTTGATGGAAAAAAGCCCAAATCATTCCGCCATTTCCTGGCAATGAAACAACGACGAGGGGGCTGGACCACTCCTTATTCAAAGCCTGCTCACAGGCGAATGACACAACCGACAGGCGTGGAAAAAGTCACGCATGCGCACGAAGGTTCAAGCTTGTCTGACGCAATTACACGTGATTCAAATCCATATGGTTTTTGAAAAAAATAATAAGGTCGGATACTTTTCTAATAGACCTCGTATACTCAATTCATACACAATACATACTCTATGTGCTGTATATCTGCTGTTAACCGCTGATATCCACAACTACAGCTTGACAGCAGACCGGGACAGTGTGTAAAACAGATATATATCATGCCCATCATGTCCACATCACAAACTAAAATATATTGTAGCAAATGCATACAGATTGGCCACGAATAAAGCGTTTTTATTACATCTGCTTTGCAGCTGATTTGCGGACAATCTGTGAATGCATAACAAACACGTCACGTAAACCCAAAGTGTGGCAGAAAGCGACAGTCAGTGCCGGTCCGGCTGTGTAGATCCACAAAGACGTAGCTGCTGCAATCCAGGACTTTTATTTAACACCAACAAAAGGAAGAGTTGCTGTTTAGCCACAACTCACGCTGAAGTCTGTTTTCTGTGACACTCTCAATAAAAAAAAAAAACACTGTCTCACACCCGAGCGGCTTCCCCCCTCCCGCTCCCCAAACTCATGAACAGTTAACCCCTGCATGACAACATGAACATTAACTCTGTGATCAACTTGTAAAGTCCAGCAAACGCTCCAGAGGCTGTATTGTTGGTGTGAATAGTGATGCCAACGGCCCGAGTGCGCTTCTTTTATGACCGCAATGCAGATGCCGTGCACGCGCAACACGTGCTCGATGCATTCATAATACACCCGTAATACTGCCGTGATAATCTCAATGGGTCGGATCAGTTTCCTCACTACATGTGTTATATAACCGTGATTGTTCATCATATATTCGCTATATATTATTAATATATCCATAATTCATACTGGGACATTTGTCATTTTTGGCCATTTTTGTTGCAGACAACAACAAACGCCCGTAATTTGTATACTCAGTTCATGCGCAATTGATCCTCTCCCCAGTGGGACAGGGCCCCAAGGGCGTTTGGACAAGGTCCTTAATTCCCTAGTTGCTCCTGATGTGTAGTGATTCCCTTGTATGGCAGCACCCTGACATCGGGGTGCATGTGAGGCATTATTGTAAAGCACTTTGAGCATCTGATGCAGATGGAAAAGTGCTATATAAATGCAGTCCATTTACCATCTATCTACTGGCCAGAAATCAGTGCAGACACAGATAAGGTGGTCTCAAGCTGTGATAACTGTCTGAAACATCAAGCAAATCAACAGAACCTGTTGTGAATGTGTTGTGACACGGACCCACAACAGGGGGCGTTAATGAACGGACAATGGATAAGCCAAAAGTAACAATTTAATGTTGTGAATCACACAACTACGTACAGACAATAACAATATGGTGACTGTCAATCATACACCAGGTGACGTGTGGGCAGGCTCGACGATAGAAGACGCCTGGCGAGAGAAGAGCCGGATCCCACACAGCTTCCACCACCAACGGAGCTGAAGAACACCGGAGCCGCCAAGCCCTGCGCCCCAGGTGGCCACTGTCTTCAGCAGTCAGACCCGGTACTGCTGGCAGAGAACAGAGACAGTCCTGATGAGTGCGAGTTCACACACTCAGTAATCCCACAGTCAGTGTTTAGTTAGGAGGGAGCACCTCCACCTCCAATCACACACTCGTGCAGCTCCTGTTTAACCACTTATCTGGTTTGGGGTGTGAGGCGAAGCCGTCGCTGATCACACCAAACGCCAATCCCACAGATAAGGACACACCACAGGAAAATGGCTGCAAAGAAGTTCAGATTATTACTTTGTAAGTCAGCAGAGAAGTTACCTGAATGGTAGCTGATTTCTCGGCGGGGAGGTGGAGTTGCAGTCCGGCCTTTATGGTGGTGGTGATGAGTAGTGGATGAGTGACAGCTGGTACGGATGATGAGTGACAGCTGTCACTCCTGGTCGCTCCGACGCCCTCTCGTGCTTCAAGCCCGCACTTCAAGCAGGGCGCCATCTTGTGGTGGTGGGCCAGCAGTACCTCCTCTTCAGCGGCCCACACAACAGAACCAATGAGAATCACAGACGTTTACCTGATGAATCATGGCAGAACTTTGGGACAGACCTGTTCCACTTTGATGGAAAGGATTACCTTCTGGTGATTGACTACCTGTCAAGCTACCCAGAGGTAGGAGCACTGCTGTCCAACATGTCTGCCACCTGTGTGATCAAACACATGAACCAGATGTTTGCGAGACATGGAACCCCACAGATTGTCTACAGTGACAAGGTTCCATCATACAGCTGTAAAGAATTCCAGATTTTTGCAGAAGAATACGACTTTTGTCATGTGACTTCAGGTCCTCTGTATGCCCCGTCACAGGGTAAGGCAGAGAAAAGAGTGGACATAGTAACTTAGATCCATGTTTGTCTTTGTTGAGTTATCGAGCCACTTGAACATGGCATGTCTCCTGCTGAGATTCCTATGGGACGTAGGTCACCACAATTACATACTCTGTGGAACAACAGCAGAAAAGAGTAAAACAGAAACTAAAGAGACAAAAGCAAACTATGACAAGTGCAAGAAGCTTAGAGCCACTGGCAAGACACCACAGTGAGAATCCAAGATTCCAACACCTGGACCACAAACGCCACTGCTCTGGAGGAAGTAAGTCCAATGTCCTACAACATCAGAACAGAGGACAGCCAAATCCTGAGGAAGACTCAAAGGACACGGCAGGAACCAAATGAAATGGCAAAAAGGAAGATTCAGCCTGAACCACCACCAGACCAGCTGAACACAATGACTTAGAGAAGATCCACATGTAACGACAAACCACCAGACAGACGGAATCTCTGGAGACAATGAACTGATGTGCAACCTGTGAAAGAAAGAAAAAACAAAAAGAAAGTGTTATGTTTATGTTTGTGTTCTTCAGGCTGTTAAATATTGTGAATTGCAAGAAGAACATCTAAAGAAAGCCAGATGTAAAAAAAAAAATACAGAAAAATGTTACTCCCAACCACTAGGTGGCAACACTGGTAACTATTTTCTACATGATGATTCATTGCCTGAGTAGAGTGAGACTTTGCAAAGCCATGTGTGGTGTAACACTCAACAAGTTTATAAAATAAAAAGCATCCTTTGAGAAAGTTCAGTTTCTACTCAGTTGTAACGTTAGATTAGATTAGATTAGATTAGAACTGTATTAATCCCTTGGGAAGACTCCCTCAGGGAAATTGAGCTTCCAGTAGCATTGTATAGCAGCACACAGGTTAAGAAGCACACAGAGTATCAAAAGTGGAAAAAAAGAAAAACAGTTTGCAAATATAAATACAAATACACAAATATAAACACCAGACATGCTGATAGCTACTGGTTTACTGACGACTACTGTTCCTTTCCTTCCTGTCCTCTGTCTTCCTGTTATTCCTCCTCCCCCTGGGTGAGGAGTTCTACAGTCTGAAGGTCTGAGGGACAAAGGAGTTTTTCAGGCTGCTGGTCCTGCACTCGGGAAGGAGCAGTCTTCAGTTGCGAAGGAACAGCAGATTGTTGACTCTTAGTGGAGCAGATATGCGCAATATTTGAGGGAATTGTGACTTTGACAATAAAAGCATGAAATCTGGCACACAGTTAGAACATACCAAACAGATCTTTTTGGCTATCGGGGCAATGCAGAGGTGGCCATTTTCCAAGATGGCTGCCAGAGGTTGTTGTTTTACCAGTTGTTAATCAAGGCTCTTTATTTCGGTGGCTAATTTGAAATATTCAAGGGTGAGGAATGCAGTAATACTATTTACAAAATGCTAGCACCTGCGTAACAACATATGGCTAGCTTTGAGGCAATTAAATAATTGTAAAACCATTAAAATATGTAATATTTGTGATATTATAAGTACATGGTTTTGAACTGTGACTAATGACAGTACAACACAGTACCCTACTTCTCAATGTTTCATTAATTGCTATTTACATGAATTATCCAGTAGAGGCAGCTGTAAAAATAGTCAGTTTTTTGTCACTGAATTGTGAATTAGTGAATTGTGAGTACATACTGTTCTTTAAGTAGCACAGTGAATTGTGAGTACGTACTGTTCTTTAAGTAGCACAGTGAATTGTGAGTACGTACTGTTCTTTAAGTAGCACAGTGAATTGTGAGTACGTACTGTTCTTTAAGTAGCACAGTGAATTGTGAGTACGTACTGTTCTTTAAGGAGCATAGTGAATTGTGAGTACGTACTGTTCTTTAAGTAGCACAGTGAATTGTGAGTACGTACTGTTCTTTAAGTAGCACAGTGAATTGTGAGTACGTACTGTTCTTTAAGTAGCACAGTGAATTGTGAGTACGTACTGTTCTTTAAGGAGCATAGTGAATTGTGAGTACGTACTGTTCTTTAAGGAGCATAGTGAATTGTGAGTACGTACTGTTCTTTAAGTAGCACAGTGAATTGTGAGTACGTACTGTTCTTTAAGTAGCACAGTGAATTGTGAGTACGTACTGTTCTTTAAGGAGCATAGTGAATTGTGAGTACGTACTGTTCTTTAAGTAGCACAGTGAATTGTGAGTACGTACTGTTCTTTAAGTAGCACAGTGAATTGTGAGTACGTACTGTTCTTTAAGTAGCACAGTGAATTGTGAGTACGTACTGTTCTTTAAGTAGCACAGTGAATTGTGAGTACGTACTGTTCTTTAAGGAGCATAGTGAATTGTGAGTACGTACTGTTCTTTAAGTAGCACAGTGAATTGTGAGTACGTACTGTTCTTTAAGTAGCACAGTGAATTGTGAGTACGTACTGTTCTTTAAGTAGCACAGTGAATTGTGAGTACGTACTGTTCTTTAAGTAGCATAGTGAATTGTGAGTACATACTGTTCTTTAAGGAGCATAGTGAATTGTGAGTACATACTGTTCTTTAAGTAGCATAGTGAATTGTGAGTACATACTGTTCTTTAAGTAGCATAGTGAATTGTGAGTACATACTGTTCTTTAAGGAGCATAGTGAATTGTGAGTACGTACTGTTCTTTAAGTAGCATAGTGAATTGTGAGTACATACTGTTCTTTAAGTAGCATAGTGAATTGTGAGTACATACTGTTCTTTAAGGAGCATAGTGAATTGTGAGTATGTACTGTTCTTTAAGGAGCACAGTGAATTGTGAGTACATACTGTTCTTTAAGGAGCACAGTGAATTGTGAGTATGTACTGTTCTTTAAGGAGCACAGTGAATTGTGAGTACATACTGTTCTTTAAGGACCATAGTGAAATGTGAGTAAATACTGTTCTTTAAGCAGCATAGTGAATTGTGAGTACATACTGTTCTTTAAGGAGGATAGTGAAATGTGAGTAAATACTGTTCTTTAAGCAGCATAGTGAATTGTGGGTATGTACTGTTATTTAAGTAGCATAGCGAATTGTGAGTACATACTGTTCTTTAAGGAGGATAGTGAATTGTGAGTACATACTGTTCTTTAAGGACCTTAGTGAAATGTGAGTAAATACTGTTCTTTAAGCAGCATAGTGAATTGTGGGTATGTACTGTTATTTAAGTAGCATAGCGAATTGTGAGTACATACTGTTCTTTAAGGAGGATAGTGAATTGTAAGTACATACTGTTCTTTAAGGAGGATAGTGAATTGTGAGTATGTACTGTTCTTTAAGGAGGATAGTGAATTGTGAGTATGTACTGTTCTTTAAGGAGGATAGTGAATTGTGAGTACATACTGTTCTTTAAGGAGGATAGTGAATTGTGAGTATGTACTGTTCTTTAAGGAGCACAGTGAATTGTGAGTACATACTGTTCTTTAAGGACCATAGTGAAATGTGAGTAAATACTGTTCTTTAAGCAGCATAGTGAATTGTGAGTACATACTGTTCTTTAAGGAGCACAGTGAATTGTGAGTATGTACTGTTCTTTAAGGAGCACAGTGAATTGTGAGTACATACTGTTCTTTAAGGACCATAGTGAAATGTGAGTAAATACTGTTCTTTAAGCAGCATAGTGAATTGTGAGTACATACTGTTCTTTAAGGAGGATAGTGAAATGTGAGTAAATACTGTTCTTTAAGCAGCATAGTGAATTGTGGGTATGTACTGTTATTTAAGTAGCATAGCGAATTGTGAGTACATACTGTTCTTTAAGGAGGATAGTGAATTGTGAGTACATACTGTTCTTTAAGGACCTTAGTGAAATGTGAGTAAATACTGTTCTTTAAGCAGCATAGTGAATTGTGGGTATGTACTGTTATTTAAGTAGCATAGCGAATTGTGAGTACATACTGTTCTTTAAGGAGGATAGTGAATTGTAAGTACATACTGTTCTTTAAGGAGGATAGTGAATTGTGAGTATGTACTGTTCTTTAAGGAGGATAGTGAATTGTGAGTATGTACTGTTCTTTAAGGAGGATAGTGAATTGTGAGTACATACTGTTCTTTAAGGAGGATAGTGAATTGTGAGTATGTACTGTTCTTTAAGCAGCATAGTGAATTGTGGGTATGTACTGTTATTTAAGTAGCATAGCGAATTGTGAGTACATACTGTTCTTTAAGGAGGATAGTGAATTGTGAGTACATACTGTTCTTTAAGGACCATAGTGAAATGTGAGTAAATACTGTTCTTTAAGCAGCATAATGAATTGTGGGTATGTACTGTTATTTAAGTAGCATAGCGAATTGTGAGTACATACTGTTCTTTAAGGAGGATAGTGAATTGTGAGTACATACTGTTCTTTAAGCAGCATAGTGAATTGTGAGTACATACTGTTCTTTAAGTAGCATAGCGAATTGTGAGTACATACTGTTATTTAAGTAGCATAGCGAATTGTGAGTACATACTGTTATTTAAGTAGCACAGTGAATTGTGAGTACATACTGCTCTTTAAGCAGCACAGTGACTTGTGAGTACATACTGTTCTTTAAGTAGCACAGTGAATTGTGAGTACATACTGTTCTTTAAGTAGCATAGTGAATTGTGAGTACATACTGTTATTTAAGTAGCATAGCGAATTGTGAGTACATACTGTTATTTAAGTAGCACAGTGAATTGTGAGTACATACTGCTCTTTAAGCAGCACAGTGACTTGTGAGTACATACTGTTCTTTAAGTAGCACAGTGAATTGTGAGTACATACTGTTCTTTAAGCAGCATAGTGAATTGTGAGTACATACTGTTATTTAAGTAGCATAGCGAATTGTGAGTACATACTGTTATTTAAGCAGCACAGTGACTTGTGAGTACATACTGTTCTTTAAGTAGCACAGTGAATTGTGAGTATGTACTGTTCTTTAAGCAGCATAGTGAATTTTGGGTACATACTGTTCTTTAAGTAGCACAGTGAATTGTGAGTACATACTGTTCTTTAAGCAGCATAGTGAATTTTGGGTATGTACTGTTATTTAAGTAGCATAGCGAATTGTGAGTACATACTGTTCTTTAAGTAGCACAGTGAATTGTGAGTACATACTGTTATTTAAGTAGCACAGTGAATTGTGAGTACATACTGCTCTTTAAGTAGCACAGTGAATTGTGAGTACATACTGTTCTTTAAGCAGCACAGTGACTTGTGAGTACATACTGTTCTTTAAGTAGCATAGTGACTTGTGGGTATGTACTGTTCTTTAAGTAGCATAGTGAATTGTGAGTACATCTGTTCTTTAAGTAGCATAGCGAATTGTGAGTACATACTGTTCTTTAAGTAGCACAGTGAATTGTGAGTACATACTGTTCTTTAAGTAGCACAGTGAATTGTGAGTACATACTGCTCTTTAAGCAGCACAGTGACTTGTGAGTACATACTGTTCTTTAAGTAGCACAGTGAATTGTGAGTACATACTGTTCTTTAAGTAGCATAGCGAATTGTGAGTACATACTGTTATTTAAGTAGCATAGCGAATTGTGAGTACATACTGTTCTTTAAGTAGCACAGCGAATTGTGAGTACATACTGTTCTTTAAGTAGCATAGTGAATTGTGAGTACATACTGCTCTTTAAGCAGCACAGTGACTTGTGAGTACATACTGTTCTTTAAGTAGCACAGTGAATTGTGAGTACATACTGTTCTTTAAGCAGCATAGTGAATTGTGAGTACATACTGTTCTTTAAGTAGCATAGTGAATTGTGAGTACATACTGCTCTTTAAGCAGCACAGTGACTTGTGAGTACATACTGTTCTTTAAGTAGCACAGTGACTTGTGAGTACATACTGTTCTTTAAGCAGCACAGTGAATTGTGAGTACATACTGTTCTTTAAGCAGCATAGTGAATTGTGAGTACATACTGTTCTTTAAGTAGCATAGCGAATTGTGAGTACATACTGTTATTTAAGTAGCATAGCGAATTGTGAGTACATACTGTTATTTAAGCAGCACAGTGACTTGTGAGTACATACTGTTCTTTAAGCAGCACAGTGAATTGTGAGTACATACTGTTCTTTAAGCAGCATAGTGAATTGTGAGTACATACTGTTCTTTAAGTAGCATAGCGAATTGTGAGTACATACTGTTATTTAAGTAGCATAGCGAATTGTGAGTACATACTGTTATTTAAGCAGCACAGTGACTTGTGAGTACATACTGTTCTTTAAGTAGCACAGTGAATTGTGAGTACATACTGTTCTTTAAGCAGCATAGTGAATTTTGGGTATGTACTGTTATTTAAGTAGCATAGCGAATTGTGAGTACATACTGTTATTTAAGTAGCACAGTGAATTGTGAGTACATACTGCTCTTTAAGTAGCACAGTGAATTGTGAGTACATACTGTTCTTTAAGCAGCACAGTGACTTGTGAGTACATACTGTTCTTTAAGTAGCATAGTGACTTGTGGGTATGTACTGTTCTTTAAGTAGCATAGTGACTTGTGGGTATGTACTGTTCTTTAAGTAGCACAGTGAATTGTGAGTACATACTGTTCTTTAAGCAGCACAGTGAATTGTGAGTACATACTGTTCTTTAAGCAGCACAGTGACTTGTGAGTACATACTGTTCTTTAAGTAGCATAGTGACTTGTGGGTATGTACTGTTCTTTAAGTAGCATAGTGAATTGTGAGTACATCTGTTCTTTAAGTAGCATAGCGAATTGTGAGTACATACTGTTATTTAAGTAGCACAGTGAATTGTGAGTACATACTGTTCTTTAAGTAGCACAGCGAATTGTGAGTACATACTGTTATTTAAGTAGCATAGTGAATTGTGAGTACATACTGCTCTTTAAGCAGCACAGTGACTTGTGAGTACATACTGTTCTTTAAGTAGCACAGTGAATTGTGAGTACATACTGTTCTTTAAGCAGCATAGTGAATTGTGAGTACATACTGTTCTTTAAGTAGCATAGCGAATTGTGAGTACATACTGTTATTTAAGTAGCATAGCGAATTGTGAGTACATACTGTTATTTAAGTAGCACAGTGAATTGTGAGTACATACTGCTCTTTAAGTAGCACAGTGAATTGTGAGTACATACTGTTCTTTAAGCAGCACAGTGACTTGTGAGTACATACTGTTCTTTAAGTAGCATAGTGACTTGTGGGTATGTACTGTTCTTTAAGTAGCATAGTGAATTGTGAGTACATCTGTTCTTTAAGTAGCACAGTGAATTGTGAGTACATACTGTTCTTTAAGTAGCACAGTGAATTGTGAGTACATACTGCTCTTTAAGCAGCACAGTGACTTGTGAGTACATACTGTTCTTTAAGTAGCACAGTGAATTGTGAGTACATACTGTTCTTTAAGCAGCATAGTGAATTGTGAGTACATACTGTTATTTAAGTAGCACAGTGAATTGTGAGTACATACTGTTCTTTAAGTAGCACAGTGAATTGTGAGTACATACTGCTCTTTAAGCAGCACAGTGACTTGTGAGTACATACTGTTCTTTAAGTAGCACAGTGAATTGTGAGTACATACTGTTCTTTAAGCAGCATAGTGAATTTTGGGTATGTACTGTTATTTAAGTAGCATAGCGAATTGTGAGTACATACTGTTATTTAAGTAGCACAGTGAATTGTGAGTACATACTGTTCTTTAAGCAGCATAGTGAATTGTGGGTATGTACTGTTATTTAAGTAGCACAGTGAATTGTGAGTACATACTGCTCTTTAAGCAGCACAGTGACTTGTGAGTACATACTGTTCTTTAAGTAGCATAGTGAATTGTGAGTACATACTGTTCTTTAAGTAGCATAGTGAATTGTGAGTACATACTGTTCTTTAAGTAGCATAGTGACTTGTGAGTACATACTGTTCTTTAAGTAGCATAGTGAATTGTGAGTACATACTGTTCTTTAAGTAGCATAGTGACTTGTGAGTACATACTGTTCTTTAAGTAGCACAGTGACTTGTGAGTACATACTGTTCTTTAAGTAGCACAGTGAATTGTGAGTACATACTGTTCTTTAAGTAGCACAGTGAATTGTGAGTACATACTGTTCTTTAAGTAGCACAGTGAATTGTGAGTACATACTGTTCTTTAAGTAGCCTAGTGAATTGTGAGTACATACTGTTATTTAAGTAGCATAGTGAATTGTGAGTAAATACTGTTCTTTAAGCAGCATAGTGAATTGTGGGTATGTACTGTTCTTTAAGGAGCACAGTGAATTGTGAGTGCATACTGTTCTTTAAGGAGCATAATGAATTGTGACGACATACTGTTCTTTAAGTAGCATAGTGATTGTGAGTACATATTGTTATTTAACCAGCATAGTGAGTAGGTACTGTTCTTTAGGTAGCGTAGTGAATAGTGAGTTCATACTGTTCTTTCAGGAGCATAGTGAATTGTGAGTATGTACTGTTGTTTACGGAGCATAGTGAATTGTGAGTACATACTGTTCTTTAAGGAGCACAGTGAATTGTGAGTACATATTGTTCTTTAAATATCATAGTGAATTGTGAGTACATATTGTTCTTTAAATATCATAGTGAATTGTGAGTACATATTGTTCTTTAAGGAGCATAGTGAATTGTGAGTACATACTGTTCTTTAAGGAGCACAGTGAATTGTGAGTACGTACCTTTCTTTAAGTAGCCTAGTGAATTGTGAGTACATACTGTTCTTTAAGTAGCATCGTGAATTGTGAGTACATATTGTTATTTAAGGAGCATAGTGAATTGTGAGTACATACTGTTCTTTAAGTAGCATAGTGAATTGTGAGTACATATTGTTATTTAAGTAGCATAGTGAATTGTGAGTACATACTGTTCTTTAAGTAGCATAGTGAATTGTGAGTACCTTCTGTTCTTTAAGGAGCACAGTGAATTGTAAGTACGTACTGTTCTTTAAGGACCATAGTGAATTGTGAGTAAATACTGTTCTTTGAGTAGCCTAGTGAATTGTGAGTACATATTGTTATTTAAGTAGCATAGTGAATTGTGAGTACATACTGTTCTTTGAGTAGCCTAGTGAATTGTGAGTACATATTGTTATTTAAGTAGCATAGTGATTTGTGAGTACATACTGTTCTTTGAGTAGCCTAGTGAATTGTGAGTACATATTGTTATTTAAGTAGCATAGTGATTTGTGAGTACATACTGTTCTTTGAGTAGCCTAGTGAATTGTGAGTACATATTGTTCTTTAAATATCATAGTGAATTGTGAGTACATATTGTTCTTTAAATATCATAGTGAATTGTGAGTACATATTGTTCTTTAAGGAGCATAGTGAATTGTGAGTACATACTGTTCTTTAAGGAGCACAGTGAATTGTGAGTACGTACCTTTCTTTAAGTAGCCTAGTGAATTGTGAGTACATACTGTTCTTTAAGTAGCATCGTGAATTGTGAGTACATATTGTTATTTAAGTAGCATAGTGAATTGTGAGTACATACTGTTCTTTAAGTAGCATAGTGAATTGTGAGTACCTTCTGTTCTTTAAGGAGCACAGTGAATTGTGAGTACGTACTGTTCTTTAAGGACCATAGTGAATTGTGAGTAAATACTGTTCTTTGAGTAGCCTAGTGAATTGTGAGTACATATTGTTATTTAAGTAGCATAGTGAATTGTGAGTACATACTGTTCTTTGAGTAGCCTAGTGAATTGTGAGTACATATTGTTATTTAAGTAGCATAGTGATTTGTGAGTACATACTGTTCTTTGAGTAGCCTAGTGAATTGTGAGTATGTACTGTTCTTTAAGGAGGATAGTGAATTGTGAGTACATACTGTTCTTTAAGGAGCACAGTGAATTGTGAGTACATACTGTTATTTAAGTAGCATAGTGAAATGTGAGTACATACTGTTCTTTAAGTAGCATAGTGAATTCTGTGTCCATACTGTTCTTTAAGTAGCATAGTGAATTGTGAGTACATATTGTTATTTATGGAGCATAGTGAATTGTGAGTACGTACTGTTCTTTAAGGAGCATAGTGAATTGTGAGTACATACTGTTATTTAAGTAGCATAGTGAATTGTGAGTACATACTATTCTTTAAGGAGCATAGTGAATTGTGAGTACATATTGTTATTTACGGAACACAGTGAATTGTGAGTACATACTGTTCTTTAAGGAGCATAGTGAATTGTGAGTACATACTGTTATTTAAGTAGCATAGTGAATTGTGAGTACATACTATTCTTTAAGGAGCATAGTGAATTGTGAGTACATATTGTTATTTACGGAACACAGTGAATTGTGAGTACATACTGTTCTTTAAGGAGCATAGTGCTGTCTGTTTTGAATAAATATGTGTGGAAAATTATTTTTCGCTTTATTTTTTCTTTGCCTATTTTTGATTGTAAACCTTTATTACACTCATAAAACACAACACAAACATATATATTCTGAAAGCACAGGTTGTCCTTAAAATGAAGAGACATAAAATTTGATTGTGGGATGCAGGGAGATTTGTTAACAGCAATAATAATAATTATGCCAGGAGAGTGAACTGTCCAAAAAATGCCCTCGGACCCCAGAGGGTTAAGGAGCACAGTGAATTGTGAGTACATACTGTTTTTTAAGGAGCACAGTGAATTGTGAGTACGTACCTTTCTTTAAGGAGCATAGTGAATTGTGAGTACATACTGTTCTTTAAGTCGCAGAGTGATTTGTGAGTACATATTGTTATTTAGGGAGCACAGTGAATTGTGAGTATGTACTATTCTTTAAGTCGCATAGTGAATTGTGAGTCCCTATTTTTATTTAAGGAGCATAGTGAGTTGTGAGTATGTACTGTTCTTTAAGGAGCATAGTGAATAGTGAGTACGTACTGTTCTTTAAGGAGCATAGTGAATCGTGAATCGAAATAATACACACTCTTAATGAATTGAAGGCAAAAAAAATCATTAGATTGCAATAAGTTGGACACTACAATAATTAAGCAAGTCATTAATGAAATTGCAAAACCTCTAAGTCATATCTATAACTTATTTATTAATGGAGAGTTTCCAAGTGAAGATTGCCAAAATTACACCCATATATAAAAGTGGAGATAAGTATCTATTCTCAAATTATAGACCTATATCTGTGTTATCTCAATTCTCAAAAATTTTAGAAAAACTATATACAGTATGGTTAGATCAATACATTGAAAAGTTCAAGATATTAAACAATAACCAGTATGGCTTCAGAGAAAATAGATCAACAACTTTAGCTTTAATTGATTTAGTGGAAGAAATAAGAAATAATATTGATAAAAAGAAACATACAATGGCGATCTTCATTGACTTAAAAAAGGCGTTTGTGTTGTGAAGGTGTAGGAACACGGACCCACAACAGGGGGCGTTAAATGAACGGGCAATGGATAAGCCAAACAGTAACAATTTAATGTTGTAGTGCACAACGAAATACAATCACAGTTTAGGTACCACCGAATTACAGATTTGAGTGACGTGTGGGCAGGCTTGAGGATAGGAGACATCCGTCCTTAGCCGAGCCGGATCCCACACGGCCTTCACCGCCAACGGATCTGAAGAACACCGGAGCCTCCAAGTCCTGGGTCCCCAGGTGGTCACCGTCTCCAGCTGTCAGACCTGGAACTGCTGGCAGAGAACAGAAAAACTATTGATGAGTGTGAGTTCGCACACTCAGTAATTCCACAGTCTGTATTCTTTTGGGAGGGAGCACCTCCACCTCCAGTCACACACTCGTGCAGCTCCTGTCTAATCACTTATCTGGTTGGGGTGTGAAGCGAAGCCGTCGCTGTTCACACCAAATGCCAATCCCACAGATAAGGCAACACTACAGGAAAACGGCTGCAAAGAAGTTCAGACTATAAGTCAGTGTTTAGTTCAGCAGAGAAATTAACTTTTCTGATAGCTGATTTCTCGGCGGGGAGGTGGAGTTGCAGTCCGGCCTTTATGGTGGTGGTGATGTGGATGAGTGACAGCTGGTGCTGATAACGAGTGACAGCTGTCACTCCCGGTTGCTATGACGCCCTCTCATGCTTGAAGCCCGCAGTTCAAGCAGGGCGCCATCTGGTGGTGGTGGGCCAGCAGTACCTCCTCTTCAGCGGCCCACACAACAGTTTGATACTATTAACCACAACATATTATTATGTAAATTGGAAAAAAATTGGCATAAGAGTTACTGCACTAAATTGGCTCCAATCTTATTTAAACAACAGGCAACAATATGTACAAATAGGAGAATATAAATCTTTGTTCAAATAGATACATTGTGGAGTTCCACAAGGGTCCGTTTTAGGACCTAGACTTTTTCTAATTTACATTAATGACTTGCAACTCATCTCTGAAAAACTGAAATTTATCCTCTTTGCTGATGACACAACGATAGTATGTTCTGGGGAAAACCTGGAACAACTTGTGATCGAAATGCAACTAGAAATTATTAAATTAAAAAATTGGTTTGATGGTAATAAATTGTCACTTAATATTTCAAAGACAAAACTAATGCTCTTTGGAAACCGAGAAATGAAAACAAAAGTAAATCTTAAAATTGACATGGTTCCTATTGAAAGGGTTAACCAATGCAGATTTTTAGGAATAATAATCGATCACAAGATGTGCTGGAAACACCACATTGCTAGCATACACTCTAAAATGGCCAGAAGTATTTCCATAATGGGGAAAGCCAAACATTTCTTAGATCAGGATTCCTTATATATTATTTATTGCACATTAATACTACCATATATTAGTTATGGCATTGAGGTATGGGGTAATACATATAAAAGTAATGTAGACACACTTTTTAAGCTACAGAAAAGGGCAATAAGAATCATCCATAATGCAGGCTTCAGAGATCATACGAGTACTGTTGTGAAAGTGTAGGTACACGGACCCACAACAGGGGGCGCAATGAACGGACAATGGAAAAAGGTAAGAACAAGTTTTACTGTTGTGAAATTAGCACAACTGATACAATAATTCACAATTTGGAGGTGTAAGCCGAAATCTGCTGGTGTCTTGTGGGCAGGCCCGAAGGTAGGAGACGTCCGTCCTAGTCGAACCGGAACCACCCAGATTTCCTCTGCCACCGAAACCCAGAAGTACTGGAACCGCCAAGTCCCGAATTCCCAGGTGGCCACTGCCTTCGCTCGTCGGATCCGGTACTGCTGGCGGGAAAGAACACAAACACACAGGTTGGGATGCGACCGCACCCAGTAGATGAGAGGGGCAAGCCGCCTCCACCTCTTGTCACAATAAGCAGGAAGGTGAGTACTTATCCGATCACTCGGCTTTCGGTAGTCAGCTGTCCTGAAAGGTTTAACAAGTATTATAGGATTATACTTAAATAAGCTGCAGAGAAGATTACCTTAGGCTCAAGGCGATATCTCGGCACTGAGGTGGAGACGCTGTCCTGCTGATATACCTCCGTCCTGAGTGCAGTCAGCTGTGTCCAGTAATGGGTGACAGCTGTCACCCTGGCAGCCTTCGTCGGCGGCAGCGCCCTCTGGTGCCTGGAGCCCGCACTCCAGGCAGGGCGCCCTCTGGTGGTGGTGGGCCAGCAGTACCTCCTCTTCAGCGGCCCACACAACAGGACCCCCCCCCTCAACGGGCGCCTCCTGGCGCACGACCGGGCTTGTCCGGATGGCGACGGTAGAAGTCGGCCAGGAGGGCCGGGTCCAGGATGAAGCCCTTCTTCACCCAGGAGCGCTCCTCGGGGCCGTACCCCTCCCAGTCCACCAGATACTGAAAACCCCGACCCATCCGACGGACGTCAAGGAGCCGGCGGACAGTCCAAGCCGGTGCTCCGTCGATGATCCGGGCAGGAGGCGGTGCCGGACCCGGGGTGCAGAGGGGTGAGGTGCGAAGAGGCTTGATCCGGGAAACATGGAAAACTGGATGGATCCGCAGTGAGGCCGGAAGCTGGAGCCTCACTGCGGCGGGGTTGATGACTTTGAGGATTTTATATGGTCCGATGTATCGTTCTTGCAGTTTAGGAGAGGTAACCTGTAGGGGAATGTCCTTGGTGGATAACCAGACCTCCTGCCCAGGACGATACTTGGGAGCCGGGGCCCGTCGCCGGTCTGCATGTTTCTTCGCCCTCGTCTGGGCCTGCAACAAAGCAGAGCGGGCGGCCCGCCACACCCGACGGCACTTCCGTAGGTGGGCCTGGACCGAGGGCACACCGACCTCTCCCTCAACCACCGGAAACAAGGGGGGCTGATACCCCAAGCACGCCTCAAACGGGGAGAGGCCGGTGGCTGATGACACTTGGCTGTTGTGGGCGTACTCGATCCAGGCCAGATGGGTACTCCAGGCCGTCGGGTGCGCGGCTGTCACACAGCGAAGTGTCTGCTCCAGTTCTTGATTCGCCCGCTCTGCCTGCCCGTTGGTCTGGGGGTGGTACCCAGACGAGAGGCTGACCGTGGCCCCCAGTTCCCGGCAGAAACTCCGCCAGACATGTGAGGTGAACTGGGGACCACGATCGGAGACGATGTCTGATGGTATGCCATGCAGACGGACGACGTGGTGGACCAGGAGGTCCGCTGTCTCCTGGGCCGTAGGGAGCTTCGGGAGGGCCACGAAGTGGGCCGCCTTGGAGAAACGGTCCACTATCGTGAAGATGACAGTGTTTCCCTGGGACGGCGGGAGACCCGTGACGAAGTCCAGGCCGATGTGGGACCAGGGGCGATGAGGCACGGGCAATGGCTGTAGTTGCCCTGAGGTTTTTCTATGATCTGCCTTGCCCCTGGCACAGGTGGTACAGGCCTGGATGTAGTCCCGGACGTCGGTCTCCAGGGATGCCCACCAGAAGCGTTGCCGGACGACTGCCACGGTCCTTCGCACCCCTGGGTGACAGGAGAGCTTAGAACCGTGACAGAAGTCCAGGACTGCAGCCCTAGCTTCTGGTGGGACGTATAGTCTGTTTTTTGGTCCGTTTCCGGGGTCCGGGACACGGGTCAGGGCCTCCCGGACGGTCTTCTCCACGTCCCAGGTGAGGGCGGCCACGATAGCGGACTCCGGGATGATGGGATCCGGGGGATCCGACGGTTCCGTTTTGACCTCATCTTCGTGCACCCGGGACAATGCATCCGATCTCTGATTCTTGGTCCCGGGGCGGTAGGTAATCCGGAAGTCAAAACGGCCAAAGAACAGTGACCAGCGGGCTTGCCTGGGGTTCAGACGCTTGGCGGTTCTGATGTACTCCAGGTTCCGATGGTCAGTGAAAACCGTGAATGGCACGGCTGTTCCCTCCAACAGATGTCTCCACTCTTCGAGGGCCTCTTTCACAGCAAGGAGTTCCCGATTGCCGACGTCATAATTCCGCTCAGCGGGGGTCAACCTGCGAGAAAAATAGGCACACGGGTGAAGGACCTTATCGGTCTTCCCGCTCTGGGAGAGCACCGCTCCTATCCCTGAGTCCGAGGCATCCACTTCAACCACCAACTGGCGGCTAGGATCGGGCTGCACCAGAACTGGTGCAGACGAGAAGCGCCGTTTCAACTCCTTGAACGCGGCCTCGCACCGGTCCGACCAGGTGAAGGGAACTTTTGGAGAGGTCAGGGCTGTCAGGGGGCTAACTACCTGACTGTAGCCCTTAATGAACCTCCTGTAGAAATTTGCAAAGCCGAGGAACTGTTGCAGCTTCCTACGGCTTGTAGGTTGGGGCCAATCTCTCACCGCCGCAACCTTGGCCAGGTCCGGGGCGACGGAGTTAGAGGAGATGATAAACCCCAGGAAGGACAAAGAAGTGCGGTGGAACTCACACTTCTCGCCCTTCACAAACAGCCGGTTCTCCAACAACCGCTGCAGAACCTGACGGACATGCCGGACATGAGTCTCAGGATCCGGGGAAAAGATGAGTATATCGTCCAGATATACGAAGACGAACCGGTGCAGGAAGTCCCGCAAGACATCGTTTACCAACGCTTGGAAAGTCGCGGGAGCGTTAGTGAGACCGAACGGCATGACCAGGTACTCAAAATGACCTAAGGGGGTGTTAAATGCCGTCTTCCATTCGTCTCCCTTCCGAATCCGAACCAAATGATACGCATTCCTAAGATCCAGCTTGGTGAACATTTTGGCTCCATGCAAGGGAGTGAACACTGAATCCAACAAGGGCAACGGGTATCGGTTGCGAACCGTGATCTCGTTCAACCCCCTGTAATCAATGCATGGACGAAGCCCGCCATCTTTTTTACCCACAAAAAAGAAACCTGCGCCCATCGGTGAGGTGGAATTCCGGATCAATCCGGCAGCTAATGAGTCCCGGATGTAGGTCTCCATTGATTCGCGTTCCGGCCGTGAGAGGTTGTACAGCCTACTGGACGGGAACTCACTGCCTGGAACCAAATCGATGGCACAATCATACGGGCGGTGGGGAGGAAGCGTGAGAGCCAGATCCTTGCTGAACACGTCAGCGAGGTCATGGTACTCCGCTGGCACCGCCTTCAGATTGGGCGGGACTCGGACCTCCTCTTTAGCTTGGGAGCCGGGAGGAACCGAGGAACCGAGACACTCCCGATGGCAGGTTTCGCTCCACTGAACCACTACCCCGGACGGCCAATCAATCCGGGGATTGTGTTTAAGCATCCATGGAAACCCTAAAACCACACGGGAGGTGGCCTGAGTCACGAAGAACTCGATCACCTCCCGGTGGTTACCTGACACCACCAGGGTTACTGGAGGTGTCTTGTGTGTGATTGGTGGGAGTAGGGAGCCATCTAGTGCTCGAACCTGCACAGGCGAGGTAAGAGCCACCAGAGGGAGCCCTATCTCCCTGGCCCATCTGCTGTCAAGCAGATTCCCCTCAGAGCCCGTGTCCACCAGTGCTGGGGCCTTCAGGGTTGAATCCTCATACAGGATTGTGACTGGGAGTCGTGTAGCAATGTGGGTGTGTCCCACGTGAATGTTTTGGCCCACCCCTGGCCCAGTCTCTAAGGGCGGGCGTTTGGCGTTTGACCGCTCGGGGCAGTCTCTCACATGGTGCTCTATTGAACCACAAACAAGACACGCTCCGTGGGTCCATCTCCTCTGTGCATCTGGTGCCCTAAATGTTGCCCTACTCGTGTCCCTAGCTTCGTCAGTAGGGGGAGCTGTGACCCCACGGAGCGCAGGAACAGAGGAGCGTGGGGAGGGCGGAGCTCGATCGGACCCGGAAGGGAGAGGGACGACGCGTGCCTGGCCACGCCCTTCGCCTCGTTCCCGGCGGCGTTCTTCTAACCGGTTGTCGAGTCGTATGACTAGATCAATGAGCCCATCCAAATCCCGTGGTTCGTCCTTAGCCACCAGGTGTTCTTTTAGGACCAGAGACAGTCCGTTTACAAAGGCAGCGCGGAGGGCAGTGCTATTCCAGCCGGATCTCGCTGCCGCGATGCGGAAGGCGACTGCATAGGCAGCTGCGCTCCGACGCCCCTGTCGTATGGACAGTAGTGCGGTTGAAGCGGACTCTCCTCTGTTGGGATGATCGAATACCGTTCTGAGCTCCCGTACAAACCCATCGTATGTATGAAGGAGCCGTGAGCTCTGCCCCCAGAGCGCTGTAGCCCAAGCGCGTGCCTCCCCGCGAAGCAGATTTATCACATAAGCTACTTTGCTAGCATCAGTCGCGTACATTACGGGACGCTGTGCGAAGACGAGCGAACACTGCATCAGAAAATCCGCGCACGTCTCCACACAGCCTCCGTACGATTCTGGAGGGCTTATGTATGCTTCTGGGGACGGAGGGAGGGACCGTTGAACGACCAGTGGAACGTTACTTTCACGCGCAGGGTCCTCGGGAGGGAGAGCCGCAGCGGCGCCCGGAGGGCGTGCCTCCACTTGTGCGGCGAGAGCCTCCACCCTGCGGTTTAGGAGAACGTGTTGCTCGGTCATTAAATCGATCCGAGAGGTGAAAGCGGTGAGGATCCGCTGCAACTCACCGATTACCCCTCCCGAGGCCTCCACCGCGCCTTGGTCTTCCATTGGCCGTTCAACAGCCGGTTGACGCCCCTCGGGATCCATGACGCTGGCCGAGATATCCTGTTGTGAAAGTGTAGGTACACGGACCCACAACAGGGGGCGCAATGAACGGACAATGGAAAAAGGTAAGAACAAGTTTTACTGTTGTGAAATTAGCACAACTGATACAATAATTCACAATTTGGAGGTGTAAGCCGAAATCTGCTGGTGTCTTGTGGGCAGGCCCGAAGGTAGGAGACGTCCGTCCTAGTCGAACCGGAACCACCCAGATTTCCTCTGCCACCGAAACCCAGAAGTACTGGAACCGCCAAGTCCCGAATTCCCAGGTGGCCACTGCCTTCGCTCGTCGGATCCGGTACTGCTGGCGGGAAAGAACACAAACACACAGGTTGGGATGCGACCGCACCCAGTAGATGAGAGGGGCAAGCCGCCTCCACCTCTTGTCACAATAAGCAGGAAGGTGAGTACTTATCCGATCACTCGGCTTTCGGTAGTCAGCTGTCCTGAAAGGTTTAACAAGTATTATAGGATTATACTTAAATAAGCTGCAGAGAAGATTACCTTAGGCTCAAGGCGATATCTCGGCACTGAGGTGGAGACGCTGTCCTGCTGATATACCTCCGTCCTGAGTGCAGTCAGCTGTGTCCAGTAATGGGTGACAGCTGTCACCCTGGCAGCCTTCGTCGGCGGCAGCGCCCTCTGGTGCCTGGAGCCCGCACTCCAGGCAGGGCGCCCTCTGGTGGTGGTGGGCCAGCAGTACCTCCTCTTCAGCGGCCCACACAACAAGTACACTGTTTTTACAATCCAAAATCCTAAATTTTAGAGATCTTGCAGAATTTAAAACTCTACAAATAATTTTAAAAGTGAAACAAAACCATACTACCAGATAACCTCCAAAAATTGTTTAGTGAAAGAGAGGGAGGTTACAATTTAAGAAGGAAATATAATTAAAAAAAAACAGTGTGCTTGTACAACAATGAAACAAATGTGCCTTACGAGACATGGGGTGGATTTATGGAATAACCTAACTGAGGACATCAAACTGTGTACTACATTACATCAATTCAAAAGAAATTTAAAACTTAAAATATAAAAAAAAATATGAAACTGAATAACATAATTTTCAGTATATATATACAGGTGTGCATGTTTGTGGATCTAAACTGTTATATTATTGGGTCATATCGAATGTATGGGAAACATGAATGCACACGTGGACACAGGTTGCCCATGGGTGCATGTGTGTGGATAAAAAAACTGTTATATTATTATGTCATGTTGAATACAGGGAAACGTGCATGCACGCATGGACACGTGTTGCCCATGTGTGCATGTAAGTGGATAAAATTGTTATATTATTAAGTCATATTGAATACAGGGAAACATGCATGCATGCGTGGGCGCGGGTTGCCCACGGGTGCATGTATGTGGATAAAAAATTATTATATCATCAAGTCTAATCGAATACAGGGAAATGTGCATTCATGCATGGGCTTGGGTGCCCATGGGTGCATGTATGTGGGTTAAAATTGTTATATTATCAAATCTCATTGAATCTAGTGTGTGTATTGGTGTATGTAAAGGTATTTGTGTATAGAAGTAATGTATTTATGTAAATATATGTTGATATGTATAATGCAAGGTGTGTGTTTATATAGGTATGTATGATCTCAAAACTTTTTATTTATTCTTGTCTGCACAGCCGAAAATAATACGTGAAAGGGGGTAGAAAATACAAGTTTTACTTCATCCTACTCCCTTTGAGTAATGTACGGACTCTAAAAGATGAATGTGCGCAATAGATAAATGTTTTTAACTTGCTCAAATAAATAAAGAAAATCAAATCAAAATCAAATACTGTTCTTTAAGGAGCATAGTGAATTGTGAGTACATATTGTTATTTACGGAGCATAGTGAATTGTGAGTATGTACTGTTCTTTAAGGAGCACAGTGAATTGTGAGTACATATTGTTATTTACGGAGCATAGTGAATTGTGAGTATGTACTGTTCTTTAAGGAGCACAGTGAATTGTGAGTACATATTGTTAGCGACACCAGCAACCATAGTAAATTGTCTTCCGGGGGCCGGACGAGGCGACATTGAATGAAATTTGAAACTGCTGGCTAAGGCTAAGCGTAAATTTGGTAAGATTGTAATTCACGTCGGCAGTAATGACACTCGGTTACGCCAATCGGAGGTCACTAAAATTAACATTGAATCGGTGTGTAACTTTACAAAAACAATGTCGGACTCTGTAGTTTTCTCTGGGCCCCTCCCCAATCGGACCGGGAGTGACATGTTTAGCCGCATGTTCTCCTTGAATTGCTGGCTGTCTGAGTGGTGTCCAAAAAATGAGGTGGGCTTCAGAGATAATTGGCAAAGCTTCTGGGGAAAACCTGGTCTTGTTAGGAGAGACGGCATCCATCCCACTTTGGATGGAGCAGCTCTCATCTCTAGAAATCTGGCCAATTTTATTAAACCCTCCAAATCGTGACTATCCAGGGTTGGGACCAGGAAGCAGAGTTGTAGTCTTACACACCTCTCTGCAGCTTCTCTCCCCCTGCCATCCCCCCAATACCCCATCCCCGTAGAGACGGTGCCTGCTCCCAGACCACCAATAACCAGCAAAAATCTATTTAAGCATAAAAATTCAAAAAGAAAAAATAATATAGCACCTTCAACTGCACCACAGACTAAAACAGTTAAATGTGGTTTATTAAACATTAGGTCTCTCTCTTCTAAGTCCCTGTTAGTAAATGATATAATAATTGATCAAGATATTGATTTATTCTGCCTTACAGAAACCTGGTTACAGCAGGATGAATGTGTTAGTTTAAATGAGTCAACACGCCCGAGTCACACTAACTGTCAGAATGCTCGTAGCACGGGCCGAGGCGGAGGATTAGCAGCAAACTTCCACTCCAGCTTATTAATTAATCAAAAACCCAGACAGAGCTTTAATTCATTTGAAAGCTTGACTCTTAGTCTTGTCCATCCAAATTGGAAGTCCCAAAAACCAGTTTTATTTGTTATTATCTATCGTCCACCTGGTCGTTACTGTGAGTTTCTCTGTGAATTTTCAGACCTTTTGTCTGACTTAGTGCTTAGCTCAGATAAGATAATTATAGTGGGGGATTTTAACATCCACACAGATGCTGAGAATGACAGCCTCAACACTGCATTTAATCTATTATTAGACTCAATTGGCTTTGCTCAAAATGTAAATGAGTCCACCCACCACTTTAATCATATCTTAGATCTTGTTCTGACTTATGGTATGGAAATTGAAGACTTAACAGTATTCCCTGAAAACTCCCTTCTGTCTGATCATTTCTTAATAACATTTACATTTACTCTGATGGACTACCCAGCAGTGGGGAATAAGTTTCATTACACTAGAAGTCTTTCAGAAAGTGCTGTAACTAGGTTTAAGGATATGATTCCTTCTTTATGTTCTCTAATGCCATATACTAACACAGTGCAGAGTAGCTACCTAAACTCTGTAAGTGAGATAGAGTATCTCGTCAATAGTTTTACATCCTCATTGAAGACAACTTTGGATGTTGTAGCTCCTCTAAAAAAGAGAGCTTTAAATCAGAAGTGCCTGACTCCGTGGTATAACTCACAAACTCGCAGCTTAAAGCAGATAACCCGTAAGTTGGAGAGGAAATGGTGTCTCACTAATTTAGAAGATCTTCACTTAGCCTGGAAAAAGAGTCTGTTGCTCTATAAAAAAGCCCTCCGTAAAGCTAGGACATCTTACTACTCATCACTAATTGAAGAAAATAAGAACAACCCCAGGTTTCTTTTCAGCACTGTAGCCAGGCTGACAAAGAGTCAGAGCTCTATTGAGCCGAGTATTCCTTTAACTTTAACTAGTAATGACTTCATGACTTTCTTTGCTAATAAAATTTTAACTATTAGAGAAAAAATTACCCATAACCATCCCAAAGACGTATCGTTATCTTTGGCTGCTTTCAGTGATGCCGGTATTTGGTTAGACTCTTTCTCTCCGATTGTTCTGTCTGAGTTATTTTCATTAGTTACTTCATCCAAACCATCAACATGTCTATTAGACCCCATTCCTACCAGGCTGCTCAAGGAAGCCCTACCATTATTTAATGCTTCGATCTTAAATATGATCAATCTATCTTTGTTAGTTGGCTATGTACCACAGGCTTTTAAGGTGGCAGTAATTAAACCATTACTTAAAAAGCCATCACTTGACCCAGCTATCTTAGCTAATTATAGGCCAATCTCCAACCTTCCTTTTCTCTCACAAATTCTTGAAAGGGTAGTTGTAAAACAGCTAACTGATCATCTACAGAGGAATGGTCTATTTGAAGAGTTTCAGTCAGGTTTTAGAATTCATCATAGTACAGAAACAGCATTAGTGAAGGTTACAAATGATCTTCTTATGGCCTCAGACAGTGGACTCATCTCTGTGCTTGTTCTGTTAGACCTCAGTGCTGCTTTTGATACTGTTGACCATAAAATTTTATTACAGAGATTAGAGCATGCCATAGGTATTAAAGGCACTGCGCTGCGGTGGTTTGAATCATATTTATCTATTAGATTACAGTTTGTTCATGTAATTGGGGAATCTTCTTCACAGACTAAGGTTACTTATGGAGTTCCACAAGGTTCTGTGCTAGGACCAATTTTATTCACTTTATACATGCTTCCCTTAGGCAGTATTATTAGACGGCATTGCTTAAATTTTCATTGTTACGCAGATGATACCCAGCTTTATCGATCCATGAAGCCAGAGGACACACACCAATTAGCTAAACTGCAGGATTGTCTTACAGACATAAAGACATGGATGACCTCTAATTTCCTGCTTTTAAACTCAGATAAAACTGAAGTTATTGTACTTGGCCCCACAAATCTTAGAAACATGGTGTCTAACTAGATCCTTACTCTGGATGGCATTACCCTGACCTCTAGTAATACTGTGAGAAATCTTGGACTTATTTTTGATCAGGATATGTCATTCAAAGCGCATATTAAACAAATATATAGGACTGCTTTTTTGCATTTACGCAATATCTCTAAAATTAGAAAGGTCTTGTCTCAGAGTGCTGCTGAAAAACTAATTCATGCATTTATTTCCTCTAGGCTGGACTATTGTAATTCATTATTATCAGGTTGTCCTAAAAGTTCCCTGAAAAGCCTTCAGTTAATTCAAAATGCTGCAGCTAGAGTACTGACAGGGACTAGAAGGAGAGAGCATATCTCACCCATATTGGCCTCTCTTCATTGGCTTCCTGTTAATTCTAGAATAGAATTTAAAATTCTTCTTCTTACTTATAAGGTTTTGAATAATCAGGTCCCATCTTATCTTAGGGACCTCATAGTACCATATCACCCCAATAGAGCGCTTCGCTCTCAGACTGCAGGCTTACTTGTAGTTCCTAGGGTTTGTAAGAGTAGAATGGGAGGCAGAGCCTTCAGCTTTCAGGCTCCTCTCCTGTGGAACCAGCTCCCAATTCAGATCAGGGAGACAGACACCCTCTCTACTTTTAAGATTAGGCTTAAAACTTTCCTTTTTGCTAAAGCTTATAGTTAGGGCTGGATCAGGTGACCCTGAACCATCCCTTAGTTATGCTGCTATAGACTTAGACTGCTGGGGGGTTCCCATGATGCACTGTTTCTTTCTCTTTTTGCTCTGTATGCACCACTCTGCATTTAATCATTAGTGATTGATCTCTGCTCCCCTCCACAGCATGTCTTTTTCCTGGTTCTCTCCCTCAGCCCCAACCAGTCCCAGCAGAAGACTGCCCCTCCCTGAGCCTGGTTCTGCTGGAGGTTTCTTCCTGTTAAAAGGGAGTTTTTCCTTCCCACTGTAGCCGAGTGCTTGCTCACAGGGGGTCGTTTTGACCGTTGGGGTTTTTACGTAATTATTGTATGGCCTTGCCTTACAATATAAAGCGCCTTGGGGCAACTGTTTGTTGTGATTTGGCACTATATAAATAAAATTGATTGATTGATTGATTTGGCGCTATATAAATAAAATTGATTGATTGATTGATTGATTGGTTTAAGAGATCAGTGTTTATATCTCCACAGACAAATACTTGCTTATTACACATCTGTGAAAAATGTCCAAATTTGAAACTCTTCAATTTTAGAGCCCGGAGCTTTTTATATACAGCTAATAAATATATTTTTTCCTTTTTCCATACCTATTTTAATTGTGATGGATTCCAACAGATTTTCCACAGCCGTTGTCATTTGATCTATGCTGAAAGCCGAATTAGTTTGGGGAGGCAAGTAATTTGGAAAAGTTAAAAAATGCATAATCCTTTATTCTAAAGTGAGACAGAAGGTCTGTCCTTATCAGTTATCTTACACTCAGCAGGGTACCAGCTTAATTAGTTAAAAGTGATTAGAATCGCTAAAGTAATACAATAAGTGTAGTTTAATCAACTCTATTTATGTTGAGCATTAAACTGACCAAAGTGTGTACAAGCTTCGTCTTTTTGGAGTCAGATAGGATGCAGTGCAGTCCGCGTCCGACCTTTCACTCGGCTCTCTGTCCTGAGTGTTCTAATCACACTCTGTTCTCAAACAAACTGATAAGAGTCCGCTCCAGTTTTTCTCAAGCAGTTGTGGGGGTGTGGAGTGGCGGCACCTTAGTTTAGGAATAAGAATTTCATGACTGCTTGTAGTATATCAAATAAGCAAAATAAACCAACTTTTCTCAAATCAAAACCAGGAGGAAAAAAAAAGTCCACAGGTCCAAAAATGACCTGTGTCCCATTACACTCGATATATTATATACAAATGTATCCACGTAGAACTCAAAGGGACTATTGGCTGCAGTGCCCTGATAGGAGACCTGCCCGCCAACCTTCTACCAGACTTTTTAGGGCCTGTAGGACGGGAACTGGGTGTTAATTCACAGTCTCACAATCAGTTTTAAATAGTCCACACAGGATCTACCACTCTATTAACCCACAGGAACTCCTGGCAAACCCTTTATTGCACTGGAATTTTCTTCAGTGGTGGGATGTCATCAGCTCTGCACGCCGGAATTGTCGTCAGCTTTGGGATTTACTGCTCAGGAGTGACCCTTTTTTCCACACAAAAAATAACACATTTTTACCTTTAATATAAAATCATGTATCTACACCTACCGGGGCAGAATTTAAATTCTTCCTCCCCGAATTTAGGAGGATCTAACCTCAAGGAATTAAAGCCTTTGGCTTTGCAAGTCCACCTCGCTGTGATATATTTTGCTGAATATAATCACTATTTCTTTCCAACGTACATATTTTACCTTTCACTTTTTCACTATTCACCTCACTTTTCACTATCTCTTCTTTTTTACCTTTTTACCATTATGCATTTTTCCAAAAGATCAGAACTATCACACTCACTCTATTAACAACGAGACATTTGCCTCACTTTCAGACATCAGTTTTTTTTTAGAATGTCCAATATGCACAATTTTATTAAAAAGGTTTGTGCTTGCCTTTTACAGATAGGGCCCTTTGATGTCTGGAAGGATTCAGTGTCTTTCCTCGCGGCTTAGTAGCCTTCGCTGCAGTCTGTTGTCAATTTGCAGAGGTCTCCTCGGGCTGCTGGAAAAAAAAAATCTGTAAACGTAAATTGTATCTTCCTTTTCACATCACGTCGGGGTCACCATTTGTTGGAGTGTGAAACCTAATACCTTGTGGAGTTTTTACCTTTTCACATGTTGGAGCGGACCTTTTACCACAGTATTTAACTGAAAACCCAAGACATCAACTTCCTGGTTGAAGCGGAATTATTTACTTGTGTCAAATACCTGTGAACCCAAACATCAACATGTGGACAGCAAAACTATTTACCTTAGGTCACACACCCCGCGTGTCCATTGATGCGAAATAAGGAAGTCAGTCTCAATTTATAATGTACATTGTCCTGGAAGACCGACCTCTTACACAGGAATTTATTAACAAATTATTATTCAAACAAACAGAGTAAGTAAAGATAGGTTTACCAGACACAGAATTCTGTGGATCCGTTCAGCTGGCTCCTCCTAACGTAATTCTTATCACCAGCAGGGGAGAGAGCAGAAAAGATTGAAGACTCTCTGACTACACTACATTTTTATAATTAGAATCTGCTCTCTGTTGATTGGTCAGAGTCCCATCCATCGTCACGGTCCAGCAGTGGTCTTCTCCCATGGTCCACCCACTGCGCTGTCCTCGTCTCCTTATTTCTCCTTTGATAGACAAACTCTCCTTCACATACTTATCAGCTTGTTTTGGGCCTCCTCGGCATGGTTTCCATTTCAGGTCAACTTGAAATGATACTTCAAGACCCTTGGTGGTCTTGAACCTGAGCTACTAACAAAACAACAATGCATGGCGGCCATCATAGAAAAAAATGATGGGGCTGGTCTCAGGCCAACAGCATCGTGTCCTTCTGGACGTTGAGCGTTCAGGAAACACAGATGGGACACAAACAGCACTGTAAATTCTTCTGTGCTAACTCGTACACTTTTCATAGTTCACTGAGAAAATAATTACAACTTTCCTTGTGATTCTGGTTCTTGTGGTTTTCCTGCTCCTTGTGGTTTGGCCTCATCAGAAAGGTTCTGAAGAGGTGCAGTGACCACATGTGCCAAAGCAGCCGCCCACTTATCAAAGCGCGGTGACATCCTCACGTCAGCGCTCTATAAATGACCACCTCCACTTATTTTCTTTAACTCAGTTTTTTTTTTTTTTTTTTTTTTTTTTTTTGTGGTGTTCTTATATTTTCCTTGTCTCTGTCTTTATTAGGGTTTTTTTTTAATACAGTTTTTTTTTTATTTGTATGTTTATGTTTAAAACACTAATCATTAATTACAGGAATGAAAGGATTTATATGAATAAAACTTGTTATTATCAGCTGCTGTGAATTAATGAAGCTGAACACGGAAAACTAACAATGAAATGTGGAACATAAAGCCAATAAAGTTTGGCAAAAGTGGAAGAATGTCTCTCAGAAAATCAGAAAGGAAGAACAGGGAAAGATGAGGAAGATGGACAAACTGGGAATATAATGGGAAACATTCCACAGAAAGCCAGCTAAAGATGGCTAAGGAAAGGAAGGCTGCAGAAAGATGTTTAACCCTGTAGGGTCCATGGACACACTGACGCGTCCGTGTTTACTTTTCATCATATTTCTATGAATAGATCAGTGACAGAACATCACAGAGACTCATTTTGAACACTTCCTGAAAATACAAGGTTTCAGCTCTTGTTTTCATCTCTCCTGTGGATGATCTTTGACTCACAACCAATCCCAGAGGCTGCATAAGATCACATGGTCTGTTAGTGGATCCTCACTGAAACACACAGCAATATTCATAAAAACTAAAATAATGTCCCCGTTGAGAATTTTTTTTTATTTAGTCTTACAAAGAAAATCATTGCAGAAAAACATGGATTATTTTTTCCAAGATTGGTAGCAAACAGAGCAAATCAAGATTTTTGTGAACTGGACTTCCCAGTGTGCATCACTGATTTTTTTTTTTTTCCAAACATTCATGGAATTACTGAAGACACAAGACATCTAGCTGGAACTGGGCATGCTACCATCTACCACTAGACTCTTTTGAATGTGCCAAGTCCCTGCAATGGGGTTCCCAGTGGGTGGTGCTGCTGTGCTGCATGGCACATATTTACACTCAACAAAAATATAAACGCAACACTTTTGGTTTTGCTCCCATTTTGTATGAGATGAACTCAAAGATCTAAAACTTTTTCCACATACACAATATCACCATTTCCCTCAAATATTGTTCACAAACCAGTCTAAATCTGTGATAGTGAGCACTTCTCCTTTGCTGAGATAATCCATCCCACCTCACAGGTGTGCCATATCAAGATGCTGATTAGACACCATGATTAGTGCACAGGTGTGCCTTAGACTGCCCACAATAAAAGGCCACTCTGAAAGGTGCAGTTTTATCACACAGCACAATGCCACAGATGTCGCAAGATTTGAGGGAGCGTGCAATTGGCATGCTGACAGCAGGAATGTCAACCAGAGCTGTTGCTCATGTATTGAATGTTCATTTCTCTACCATAAGCCGTCTCAGAGAATTTGGCAGTACATCCAACCAGCCTCACAACCGCAGACCACGTGTAACTGCACCAGCCCAGGACCTCCACATCCAGCATGTTCACCTCCAAGATCGTCTGAGACCAGCCACTCGGACAGCTGCTGGAACAATCGGTTTGCATAACCAAAGAATTTCTGCACAAACTGTCAGAAACCGTCTCAGGGAAGCTCATCTGCATGCTCGTCGTCCTCATCGGGGTCTCGACCTGACTCCAGTTTGTCGTCGTAACCGACTTGAGTGGGCAAATGCTCACATTCGCTGCCGTTTGGCACGTTGGAGAGGTGTTCTCTTCACGGATGAATCCCGGTTCACACTGTCCAGGACAGATGGCAGACAGCGTGTGTGGCGTCGTGTGGGTGAGCGGTTTTCTGATGTCAGTGTTGTGGATCGAGTGGCCCATGGTGGCGGTGGGGTTATGGTATGGGCAGGCGTCTGTTATGGATGAAGAACACAGGTGCATTTTATTGATGGCATTTTGAATGCACAGAGATACCGTGACGAGATCCTGAGGCCCATTGTTGTCATACATCCAAGAACATCACCTCATGTTGCAGCAGGATAATGCACGGCCCCATGTTGCAAGGATCTGTACACAATTCTTGGAAGCTGAAAATGTCCCAGTTCTTGCATGGCTGGCATACTCACCGGACATGTCACCCATTGAGCATGTTTGGGATGCTCTGGACCGGCGTATATGACAGCGTGTACCAGTTCCTGCCAATATCCAGCAACTTCGCACAGCCATTGAAGAGGAGTGGACCAACATTCCACAGGCCACAATTGACAACCTGATCAACTCTATGCGAAGGAGATGTGTTGCACTGCATGAGGCAAATGGTGGTCACACCAGATACTGACTGGTATCCCCCCCCCAATAAAACAAAACTGCACCTTTCAGAGTGGCCTTTTATTGTGGGCAGTCTAAGGCACACCTGTGCACTAATCATGGTGTCTAAACATTTCATAAATACGTTTCTAACACCAAAACAGTTTGGCCACATTTGGAACATTTGTCATATTTTCATATTTAGAGCTAAATTATTTTCTCCTCACAGAGTTCCACAAACATACGAGGGCTGTCAATAAAGTATAGGTCCTTTTTATTTTTTTCAAAAACTATATGGATTTCATTCATATGTTTTTACGTCAGACATGCTTGAACCCTCGTGCGCATGCGTGAGTTTTTCCACGCCTGTCGGTGACGTCATTCGCCTGTGAGCACTCCTTGTGGGAGGAGTCGTCCAGCCCCTCGTCGGAATTCCTTTGTCTGAGAAGTTGCTGAGAGACTGGCGCTTTGTTTGATCAAAATTTTTTCTAAACCTGTGAGACACATCGAAGTGGACACGGTTCGAAAAATTAAGCTGGTTTTCAGTGAAAATTTTAACGGCTGATGAGAGATTTTGAGGTGATTCTGTCGCTTTAAGGACTTTTCACGGTGCGAGACGTCGTGCAGCGCTCTCAGGCGGCGTCATCAGCCTGTTCAAGCTGAAAACCTCCACATTTCAGGCTCTATTGATCCAGGACGTCGTGAGAGAACAGAGAAGTTTCAGAAGAAGTCGGTTTCAGCATTTTATCCAGATATTCCACTGTTAAAGGAGATTTTTTTAATGAAAGACGTGCAGACGGGTCCGCGCGTCGGGACGCAGCCGCCGCGACGCTCCGCCACAGGAAAAACACCTCTGTTGAAAGCCTTAAGGACAAGTTGGAACATGTCCTGCCTGTTAAACAATTTCTCATACTCACTCCACTGAAAGCCATCAAAAGCCGCCTGGATTTTACAAATGGTTATCAACACGGAGGTGTTTTTCCTGTGCCGCCGCACCGCGTCGGCTGCGTCCCGACGCGCGGATCCGTCCGCACGTCTTTCATTAAAAAAATCTCCTTTAACAGTGGAATATCCGGATAAAATGCTGAAACCGACTTCTTCTGAAACTTCTCTGTTCTCTCACGACGTCCTGGATCAATAGAGCCTGAAATGTGGAGGTTTTCAGCTTGAACAGGCTGATGACGCTGCCTGAGAGCGCAGCGCGACGTCTCGCACCGTGAAAAGTCCTTAAAGCGACAGAATCACCTCAAAATCTCTCATCAGCTGTTAAAATTTTCACTGAAAACCAGCTTAATTTTTCGAACCGTGTCCACTTCGATGTGTCTCACAGGTTTAGAAAAAATTTTGATCAAACAAAGCGCCAGTCTCTCAGCAACTTCTCATACAAAGGAATTCCGACGAGGGGCTGGACGACTCCTCCCACAAGGAGTGCTCACAGGCGAATGACGTCACCGACAGGCGTGGAAAAACTCACGCATGCGCACGAGGGTTCAAGCATGTCTGACGTAAAAACATATGAATGAAATCCATATAGTTTTTGAAAAAAATAAAAAGGACCGTTACTTTATTGACAGCCCTCGTATGTGTCACATAGTCAGACAGCTGAGATTGTTCTTAACATTTTAATGTGCAACACATGGGCATTATACTTAAAGAAAGTATCTTAAAAAGGAAAATATTGAATGTATGGTAAAATTGAGAAAATAGTATTTGGCCCCAAAGGGTTGAACCAGCAAAAGTTAAAATGTGCAGTTCTTAGTCTAACATGTTTTTCAGTAAAGGTGGAGAGCTGCTTCTCTGGACTGGCAATATCGTCAGATTTCAGTATCTCCACAACACAAGTGACATGCCCTCCTTAGAGGAGGCAGGGATGGAAGACAGCAAGAGTGGACAAGATTTGCCCTGAGATGATGAAGTCTCAGGATGTAGTTGGGCTCTCATGTTTGACACATGTATGCAGTGCTGCATGGAAGAGCTGGGACAGAACCTCTGGACTGGCAAACTAGGTTGATGTTTTTCATATTTAGAGTGTGTTCCAGTTATAGGTATCACACTTTTCATCCTCCCAGGGAAAGCCGATGCTATTGTGTTACAGAAGAGTCTCAGACCAATAGCTGAACCTCAGAGGAAGCAATGGGGGGTCTGTCCTGGTCATGAAACGGTGTGCTGGCTCTTTAACCTTGCATGACCATTGCATGGGGCTTTGAGTATCCCTAACCAATCTTCTAGGTCCAGGCCATCCAACAGGGAGGAAGCTTCAGGGGAAGACCCAGTACACACTTTTGAGATTATATTTCCCAGCTGGCTTGTGAATGTCTCATTATCCACCAGGAAGGGTTAGAGGACTTGGTTGAGGATAGTACAGTGTGGGTGGAGCTGCTCGGGCCGCTGCCACCTCAGCCATGGACTAAGTTAAAGATTGAAGGTGGTGTGAAGCTTGCTGATCATGTGCTGTGCATAAATGTTGAGCTGCTGGTTAACTGGGGTCAGTCCTGTTTTTATTAACAGTTGGCAACATTGTGTTTTGTCTTAGTGATGATGACATCATCTTTGAGGACTTTGCCCGGCAGCGGCTGATTGGGATGAAGGATGAAGAAGATGAGGAGGCCACAGACTGGACCAAACAGGAAGACAGATAAAGACAAAGCTGTCCACCGCCGATGCCCCCTGTAGGTCATAGTGCCGCGTGGACGCCTTTAAAACGTGGCAGTGGTGCCGTGTTCATGTTCTCCTTCATGTTTGTCCTTTCTGCATCCTGTCTGGTTGTAAAAAGCCAAATTTGGCTTCCTAAATGTCAGTAGTGTTTTCAGACGGCGCAGATCTCCTCTGCACTGCCATCTGGTGGGCTGAATCAGTGGCTGCGGCAGTGTAACGGCAGATGGTAGCATGCCCTAAAACTCACCTTGTCTTTTCTGTTGGAAGTGTTGTATCCAAGGAGGTGTTCAAACTGTCAAAACACTGCCATGTGGATCTGGTCCCAGCATGAGCAGTAAGCTGGAGGACCACTTACTGTCACCCGGCCATTTCTGCAGTAAGAGTCGTGTGACCCAGGCTTCAGTCACAGTGCCACCTGTCTGCCGGAGTAACTACAGACCTGTTTGCATGAAATAAAGCAGTATTTTATATTGTTTCTACATGTCAAAAGTGTCAAATGTCAAAGTGTCTCACTGAGCCACAGGTCAGTTCCAAACTATGGTCAGTAGAGCAGGGTGTCCACAGCTTTGGTGGGTTCCATCCCAGAGTGAGGCTGAGTATTGATCTGTTCTCGAGTAAAACACGGCATCCCTGAAGGGCTCGAGTGCAGGACAGTTTGACCTCTTTGACCCCCACACAGGCATACAAACAGAGCTTTTGAATGATCTCAGGTTGGGAAGTGCATCATCATTATTCCTCATCATCATCATCATTATCATTAACTTTATTATTATTATTATAATTAGTATTAGTAGTAGTATTAGTAGTTGTGTTTTGTTGCTGTTATTATTAGTAGTACTGTTATCACGTGTTTTGGTGGTGTAAATCTCGGTAGTGTTTTCATGGCTTCTGTTTGTTCGCATGTTTCCTCGAACCCGTGTTTGGTTCATGATGGTTTTTGAAGACGGTAACGTGAACATTGCGAGCTGAACTTTCTCTGTAAGTTCACACGACTAACATCTGCCATGTCCAGTCGTCCTGTTTATCTCCCACATTTACTGCATAAATAAAGTTAGCTGTTTAATACATTATCCTTCAGCGTCTCTACGACTTTGAGTTTGATGTTAATGACACTGATCAACCTTCATAACTTAACACATGGTTACAGAAATATAACTCCCATGATGCTACAGGAAGATCAGACCTGAAAACACTGCTGGCTGTGCTGATCCCGGTCCAGGCACCCGGATCAACAATGCTGCACCTGTCACGTGACTCCTGTGTGTCTGAAGTGACCTTTACTGCTGCTGCTGCCTGACAGTCGCCACGACAGAGTCCACAGGTTCCACCAAAGCCTTTCTGCCCCCACCACCAAAACATGCATGTGAGGCTCAGGTGGACTGTGGCAGGACCAGCACACCAGCTCCAAAGCAGTTGAGGGTGCAGCTGGAACCACATGCTCCACGATCTGTTCTTCTAAGTTTCAGGTTCATGAAGAGCATCTTTAGCCAATGTGATATTTTATGGAACAGAATCATCAACAACCCAGCCACAATTATTATTAGAGCTCAACCGATACAGATTTTTGGGGGCCGATATCAATACCGATATTAGGGAGTAAAAAACAATTCTGATAAATTTGCCTATTCGAACATAAAAATTGCAATGATTTCTAACATTTAGTCAGAAATCATTACAACAAATCATTAGTACATTAGTACAGCAAAATTAGTACAACAAAGAAATGTAATTGACGTTTGACTAGGGATGGGTATCAATAAGATTTTATCAATATCGATACCATTATCAGTTCCGCTTATCGATCCGATTCCTTATCGATTCCCTTATCGATACCTCTTGTGAATTTTCTGTCTACTAAAAGCTGGCTTTACAGGTTTCTATGTCAACAACATTTTATTGAGTCTTAAAGTAAATAAATATGAAACATAAATAAAGAAATAAACAAAATCTGGAGTTTTTGTCCAAAGCATTTCCTTTCAGACATTAATGGCATGAATGTCACTCGGTACCTCTGAGCTGAGCTCAGCTGGCTGCACGTCAGCATCAATTTACAGTGAGGAAAATAAGTATTTAAACACCCTGTGATTTTGCAGGTTCTCCCACTTAGAAATCATGGAGGGGTCTGAAATTTTCATCTTAGGTGCATGTCCACTGTGAGAGACATAATCTAAAAAAAAAAAAATCCGCAAATCACAATGTATGATTTTTTAATAATTTATTTGTATGTTACTGCTGCAAATAAGTATTTGAACACCTACCAACCAGCAAGAATTCTGGCTCACACAGACCTGTTAATTTTTCTTTAAGAAGCCCTCTTATTCTGCACTCTTTACCTGTATTAATTGCACCTGTTTGAACTTGGTCAGCTTGATTTTAACTTGATTGGTCAGCCAATACTGACACCCTCTACAGGAAGGGACAGAGCAGACTGTACTTCCTGAGGAGGTTAGGGTCCTTCAGGATCTGCCATAAACTCCTGCGAATGTTCTACCAGTCTGTGGTAGCCAGTGTCCTCTTCTCTGTGGTGGTCTGCTGGGGGAGCAGCATGAAGAGGAGGGACGCTGGGCGACTGGACAGGCTGGTGAGGAAAGCTGGTTTAGTGCTGGGAACAGAGCTGGAGACACTAACATCAGTGGCAGAGAGAAGGACCCTCAGTAAACTGCTGGCCATCATGGACAATGTTGAGCACCCTCTGCACAGCGCCATCATCAGGCAGAGGAGCTCATTCAGTGGCAGACTGCTGTCCCAGTCCTGCCACACGGACAGATTCAGGAAGTCTTTTGTCCCTCAGGCCATCAGACTGTTCAACTCTTCCCATCTCAGTAAGAAATAATCCTGTGACACATCTGTTTGACCTTTTATTGCTTTCTTTTGCACTACCAACACTGTTTACATTGTGTACTGTTTACATCTGTGCTACGTCCTCACTACTGCACTACTACATTTACTCCTCCGTCATATTCTCTGAGACTGGATGCTGTACTTGCACACAAATTTTATTTTTATTTTTAGTTAGTAGCTTTTATTGATTAGTCTATTTTTCTTTTATTGACTTAACCCTATTTTGTGTGTCTTGTCTAATGTGTAAGCTGCTTGATGCCTTGAATTTCCCTCTGGGATCAATAAAGTATCTATCTATCTATCTATCTATCTATCTATCTATCTTGTTACCTGTATAAAAGACACCTATTCACACACTCGATAAATCACACTCCAACCTGTCCACCATAGCCAAGACCAAAGAGCTGTCTAAGGACACCAAGGACAAAACTGTAGACCTGCACAAGGCTGGGATGGACTACAGGACAACAGGCAAGCAGCTTGGTAGAAGACAACAACTGTTATGATTATTTATTAGAAAGTGGAAGAAACACAAGATGACTGTCAATCTCCCTCGGTCTGGGATTCCATGCAAGATCTCACTTTGTGGGGTAAAGATGATTCTGAGAAAGCTCAGAACTACACAGGAGGACCTGGTCAATGACCTGAAGAGAGCTGGGACCACAGTCACAAAGATTACATTAGTAACACATGATGCTGTCATGGTTTAAAATCCTGCAGGGCAGCAAGGTCCCCCTGCTCAAGCCAGCACATGTCCAGGACGGTTTGAAGTTCACCAGTGACCATCTGGATGATCCAGAGGAGGCATGGGAGAAGGTCATGTGGTCAGATGAGAACAGAATAGAGCTTTTTGGAATCAATTCCACTTACCATGTTTAGAGGATGAGAACAACCCAAGAAAACCATCCCAACCGTGAAGCATGGGGGTGGAAACATCATACTCTGGGGGTGCTCTTCTGCAAAGGGGACAGGATGACTGCACCGTATTGAAGGGAGGATGGATGGGGTCATGTATTGCGAGATTTTGGCAAACAACCTCCTTCCCTCAGTAAGAGCATTGAAGATGGGTCATGGCTGGGTCTTCCAGCATGACAATGACCCAAACACACAGCCAGGGCAACTAAGGAGGGGCTCCGTAAGAAGCATTTCAAGGTCCTGGAGTGGCCTGGCCAGTCTCCAGACCTGAACTCAATTGAAACTCCAAACCTGAAAGATCTAGAGAAGATCTGTATGGAGGAGTGGACCAAAATCCCTGCTGCAGTGTGTGAAAACCTGGTGAAAAACTACAGGAAACATTTGACCTCTGTAATTGCAAACAAAGGCTACTGTACCAAATATTAACACTGATTTTCACAGGTGTTCAAATACGTATTTGCAGCAGTAACATACAAATAAATTATTAAAAAATCATACATTATGATTTCCGGATTTTTTTTTTTTTTTTTTAGATTATGTCTCTCACAGTGGACATGCACCAGTGGTTAGTATGACCAAGTGTTTGGAATACTGCAGAATGCTGCCAGAATGCTTTGACCAAATGGAGGCCGAATTTTCATTCAGACAGCATTCAGACGGCATTCGGCCTCTAGTGTGACAGAGATCATGAAACAAACAAAACAACATACAACACAGAAAAGAGAGAGCATAAAAATAAAAAGGGTCCAAAGCAAATCTAATTCCAAAAAAAGTCCCAGAATGTTTAAGTCAGTTTGAAGCGCTATTCCACTGTCCGAGAAACCTTCACACTCATTATTTTCCTTGATCTGAGTTTAAACATCTGATAAAAGCGCTTTCTGATTTCTCTGGTCCGAACTCCGTAGATGATTGGGTTGACTGTGGCTGGCAAAAGAATGTACATAATCCCCAGGAAGGTGTTGATGTCCGTTGGAATGGGAATATTCAGATTATGAGACAGAAATGTGACACTGCCCACCAGGTAGAAACACATCATGACCATCAGGTGCGTCCCGCAGGTATGGATCGCCTTCCACTGATCCTCGCTCCGTCCAGCCACTTGCACCACAACACTCAAAATCTTCCCGTAGGAGAAAATGATGAGTGGTATGTCCACACCCACAAAGCAGACAATCACAGCCACGCCCATCACGCTGTTCATCTCAGTGCTGCCACATGCCAGGCTGACCAGGGCCATGTGGTCACAGTAACCGTGCTGGATCACATTGGACTTACAGAACTGCAGTGAACCTGCCAAAGCGATCAGTGTGGCCATGACTGAGCCACTGCGAACCAGTGTGAACAGTAAAAGCTTCACAAGCATGGAGGAATCGATGATGTAGGTGTAACGTAGCGGCTTACAGACAGCGACGTAGCGATCCAGGGCCATAGCCAGGAGAAGAGTCGACCCCACAGAAGACAGAAAGTGCGTGATGAACATTTGAGTCAAGCAGCCAGCCAGCGAAATCTGGTCCAAGTCAAACAGGAGGCCGAGCAGCAGGTTTGGGATGATGGCCGTCACCGCAACAACATCAACGATGCATAAGGCAGCGACAAGAAGGTACATGGGGTTGTGAAGACTCTCCACGCTGTGGATGATGAAGACCAGCAGAACGTTTCCCACAAGTACAGACAAGTAGGACACAAAGAAAGGCAGCGCCAGCAGGTGCCGGTACCGTTGGAGCTCAGGGAAACCTCGGAACACAAAGGTGGTGTGGGAGAAGTTCATCCTAGACACTTCCTCCAGCATGGCCCGTCTTTCCCCTGAGGAGAACCAATGACAGAACCAGCAGTTAAGTTTAAACCACAGAGACAGACAGAAGAAATAGAGTGCTGAATCGATATACTACTTATGTATTACAAGTGTGCCACCACGCCGAGTCATCTGGCATCACTAGAACCAGCAGTCGGTTTCGACAGAACTGGCAGGTAGTATGGACAGAACCAGCAGTTAGTTTGGACATAACCAACAGTTAGTATGGACAGAAGCAACAGTTAGTTTGGACAGAACCAGCGGTTAGTTTGGACAAAACCAGTAGTTATTATGGACTGAACCAGCAGTCTGGACAGACTCAGTGGTTAGTTTGGACAGAACCAGCGGATAGTTTGGACAGAACAGGCAGTCAGTCTGGACAGTTCCAGTGGTTAGTTTGGACAGAACCAGCAGTTACCTTGGACAGAACCAATAGTTAGTATGGACAGAACCAGAAGTCTGGACAGACCCAGTGGTTAGTTTGGACAGAACCAACAGTTAGTATGGACAGAACCAGCAATTAGTTTGGACAGAACCGGCAGTCAGTCTTGACAGACCCAGCAAGCTAGTTTGGACAGAACCAACAGTTAGTATCAATCGATCAATCTTTTTTTTATATAGCGCCAAATCACAACAAACAGCTGCCCCAAGGCGCTTTATATTGTAAGGCAAGGCCATACAATAATGATGTAAAACCCCAACGGTCAAAACGACCCCCTGTGAGCAAGCACTTGGCTACAGTGGGAAGGAAAAACTCCCTTTTAACAGGAAGAAACCTCCAGCAGAACCAGGCTCAGGGAGGGGCAGTCTTCTGCTGGGACTGGTTGGGGCTGAGGGAGAGAACCAGGAAAAAGACATGCTGTGGAGGGGAGCAGAGATCAATCACTAATGATTAAATGCAGAGTGGTGCATACAGAGCAAAAAGAGAAAGAAACAGTGCATCATGGGAACCCCCCAGCAGTCTACGTCTATAGCAGCATAACTAAGGGATGGTTCAGGGTCACCTGATCCAGCCCTAACTATAAGCTTTAGCAAAAAGGAAAGTTTTAAGCCTAATCTTAAAAGTAGAGAGGGTGTCTGTCTCCCTGATCTGAATTGGGAGCTGGTTCCACAGGAGAGGAGCCTGAAAGCTGAAGGCTCTGCCTCCCATTCTACTCTTACAAACCCTAGGAACTACAAGTAAGCCTGCAGTCTGAGAGCGAAGCGCTCTATTGGGGTGATATGGTACTACGAGGTCCCTAAGATAAGATGGGACCTGATTATTCAAAACCTTATAAGTAAGAAGAAGAATTTTAAATTCTATTCTAGAATTAACAGGAAGCCAATGAAGAGAGGCCAATATGGGTGAGATATGCTCTCTCCTTCTAGTCCCCGTCAGCACTCTAGCTGCAGCATTTTGAATTAACTGAAGGCTTTTTAGGGAACTTTTAGGACAACCTGATAATAATGAATTACAATAGTCCAGCCTAGAGGAAATAAATGCATGAATTAGTTTTTCAGCATCACTCTGAGACAAGACCTTTCTGATTTTAGAGATATTGCGTAAATGCAAAAAAGCAGTCCTACATATTTGTTTAATATGCGCTTTGAATGACATATCCTGATCAAAAATGACTCCAAGATTTCTCACAGTATTACTAGAGGTCAGGGTAATGCCATCCAGAGTAAGGATCTGGTTAGACACCATGTTTCTAAGATTTGTGGGGCCAAGTACAATAACTTCAGTTTTATCTGAGTTTAAAAGCAGGAAATTAGAGGTCATCCATGTCTTTATGTCTGTAAGACAATCCTGCAGTTTAGCTAATTGGTGTGTGTCCTCTGGCTTCATGGATAGATAAAGCTGGGTATCATCTGCGTAACAATTAAAATTTAAGCAATACCGTCTAATAATACTGCCTAAGGGAAGCATATATAAAGTGAATAAAATTGGTCCTAGCACAGAACCTTGTGGAACTCCATAATTAACTTTAGTCTGTGAAGAAGATTCCCCATTTACATGAACAAATTGTAATCTATTAGACAAATATGATTCAAACCACCGCAGCGCAGTGCCTTTAATACCTATGGCATGCTCTAATCTCTGTAATAAAATTTTATGGTCAACAGTATCAAAAGCAGCACTGAGGTCTAACAGAACAAGCACAGAGATGAGTCCACTGTCCGAGGCCATAAGAAGATCATTTGTAACCTTCACTAATGCTGTTTCTGTACTATGATGAATTCTAAAACCTGACTGAAACTCTTCAAATAGACCATTCCTCTGCAGATGATCAGTTAGCTGTTTTACAACTACCCTTTCAAGAATTTTTGAGAGAAAAGGAAGGTTGGAGATTGGCCTATAATTAGCTAAGATAGCTGGGTCAAGTGATGGCTTTTTAAGTAATGGTTTAATTACTGCCACCTTAAAAGCCTGTGGTACATAGCCAACTAACAAAGATAGATTGATCATATTTAAGATCGAAGCATTAAATAATGGTAGGGCTTCCTTGAGCAGCCTGGTAGGAATGGGGTCTAATAAACATGTTGATGGTTTGGATGAAGTAACTAATGAAAATAACTCAGACAGAACAATCGGAGAGAAAGAGTCTAACCAAATACCGGCATCACTGAAAGCAGCCAAAGATAACGATACGTCTTTGGGATGGTTATGAGTAATTTTTTCTCTAATAGTTAAAATTTTGTTAGCAAAGAAAGTCATGAACTCATTACTAGTTAAAGATAATGGAATACTCAGCTCAATAGAGCTCTGACTCTTTGTCAGCCTGGCTACAGTGCTGAAAAGAAACCTGGGGTTGTTCTTATTTTCTTCAATTAGTGATGAGTAGAAAGATGTCCTAGCTTTACGGAGGGCTTTTTTTATAGAGCAACAGACTCTTTTTCCAGGCTAAGTGAAGATCTTCTAAATTAGTGAGACGCCATTTCCTCTCCAACTTACGGGTTATCTGCTTTAAGCTACGAGTTTGAGAGTTATACCATGGAGTCAGACACTTCTGATTTAAAGATCTCTTTTTCAGAGGAGCTACAGCATCCAAAGTTGTCTTCAATGAGGATGTAAAACTATTGACGAGATACTCTATCTCCCTTACAGAGTTTAGGTAGCTACTCTGCACTGTGTTGTTATATGGCATTAGAGAACATAAAGAAGGAATCATATCCTTAAACCTAGTTACATCGCTTTCTGAAAGACTTCTAGTGTAATGAAACTTATTCCCTACTGCTGGGTAGTCCATCAGAGTAAATGTGAATGTTATTAAAAAATGATCAGACAGAAGGGAGTTTTCAGGGAATACTGTTAAGTCTTCTATTTCCATACCATAAGTCAGAACAAGATCTAAGATATGATTAAAGTGGTGGGTGGACTCATTTACTTTTTGAGCAAAGCCAATAGAGTCTAATAATAGATTAAATGCAGTGTTGAGGCTGTCATTCTCAGCATCTGTGTGGATATTAAAATCGCCCACTATAATTACCTTATCTGAGCTAAGCACTAAGTCAGACAAAAGGTCTGAAAATTCACAGAGAAACTCACAGTAACGACCAGGTAGACGATAGATAATAAATAAAACTGGTTTTTGGGACTTCCAATTTGGATGGACAAGACTAAGAGACAAGCTTTCAAATGAATTAAAGCTCTGTCTGGGTTTTTGATTAATTAATAAGCTGGAATGGAAGATTGCTGCTAATCCACCGCCCCGGCCCGTGCTACGAGCATTCTGACAGTTAGTGTGACTCGGGGGTGTTGACTCATTTAAACTAACATATTCATCCTGCTGTAACCAGGTTTCTGTTAGGCAGAATAAATCAATATGTTGATCAATTATTATATCATTTACCAACAGGGACTTAGAAGAGAGAGACCTAATGTTTAATAGACCACATTTAACTGTTTTAGTCTGTGGTGCAGTTGAAGGTGCTATATTATTTTTTCTTTTTGAATTTTTATGCTTAAATAGATTTTTGCTGGTTATTGGTAGTCTGGGAGCAGGCACCGTCTCTACGGGGATGGGGTAATGAGGGGATGGCAGGGGGAGAGAAGCTGCAGAGAGGTGTGTAAGACTACAACTCTGCTTCCTGGTCCCAACCCTGGATAGTCACGGTTTGGAGGATTTAAGAAAATTAGCCAGATTTCTAGAAATGAGAGCTGCTCCATCCAAAGTGGGATGGATGCCGTCTCTCCTAACAAGACCAGGTTTTCCCCAGAAGCTTTGCCAATTATCTATGAAGCCCACCTCATTTTTTGGACACCACTCAGACAGCCAGCAATTCAAGGAGAACATGCGGCTAAACATGTCACTCCCGGTCTGATTGGGGAGGGGCCCAGAGAAAACTACAGAGTCCGACATTGTTTTTGCAAAGTTACACACCGATTTAATGTTAATTTTAGTGACCTCCGATTGGCGTAACCGGGTGTCATTACTGCCGACGTGAATTACAATCTTACCAAATTTACGCTTAGCCTTAACCAGCAGTTTCAAATTTCCTTCAATGTCGCCTGCTCTGGCCCCCGGAAGACAATTGACTATGGTTGCTGGTGTCGCTAACTTCACATTTCTCAAAACAGAGTCGCCAATAACCAGAGTTTGATCCTCGGCGGGTGTGTCGTCGAGTGGGGAAAAACGGTTAGAGATGTGAACGGGTTGGCGGTGTACACGGGGCTTCTGTTTAGGGCTACGCTTCCTCCTCACAGTCACCCAGTCAGCCTACTTTCCCGGCTGCTCGGGATCTGCCAGGGGGGAACTAACGGCGGCTAAGCTACCTTGGTCCGCACCGACTACAGGGGCCTGGCTAGCTGTAGAATTTTCCACGGTGCGGAGCCGAGTCTCCAATTCGCCCAGCCTGGCCTCCAAAGCTACGAATAAGCTACACTTATTACAAGTACCATTACTGCTAAAAGAGGCCGAGGAATAACTAAACATTTCACACCCAGAGCAGAAAAGTGCGGGAGAGACAGGAGAAGCCGCCATGCTAAATCGGCTAAGAGCTAGTAGCTACGCTAAGCTAGCGGATTCCTAAAAACACGCAAAGTGAATAATGTGTAAATAATTTAGAGGTGATTCAGCAGAATGAGTGCTTTAGTTAAGGCACGTAAAGATTACACTGGGAAACAAATCGTTATCTAGATAACTAGATCAATCTAACTGCGCAGTATGGACAGAACCGTTAGTTAGTTTGGCCAGAACCAGCAGTTACTTCGGACAGAACCAATAGTTAGTATGGACAGAACCGGCAGTTAGTTTGGACAGAACCAGCAGTTAGTATGGACAGAACCAACATTTAGTTTGGACAGAACCAACAGTTAGTATGGACAGAAGCAACAGTTAGTGTGGACAGAACCAACAGTTGGTATGGACAGAACCAGCAGTTAGTTTGGACAGAACCAACACTTAGTATGGACAGAAGCAACAGTTAGTGTGGACAGAACCAACAGTTAGTATGGACAGAACCAACAGTTAGTATGGACAGAAGCAACAGTTAGTGTGGACAGAACCAACAGTTGGTATGGACAGAACCAGCAGTTAGTTTGGACAGAACCAACACTTAGTATGGACAGAAGCAACAGTTAGTGTGGACAGAACCAACAGTTAGTATGGGCAGAAGTAACAGTTAGTGTGGACAGAACCAACAGTTGGTATGGACAGAACCAGCAGTTAGTTTGGAAAAGAACCAACAGTTAGTATGGACAGAACATGCAGTTAGTTTGGACAGAACCAGCGGTTAGTTTGGACAAAACCAGTAGTTATTATGGACTGAACCAGCAGTCTGGACAGACTCAGTGGTTAGTTTGGACAGAACCAGCGGATAGTTTGGACAGAACAGGCAGTCAGTCTGGACAGTTCCAGTGGTTAGTTTGGACAGAACCAGCAGTTACCTTGGACAGAACCAATAGTTAGTATGGACAGAACCAGAAGTCTGGACAGACCCAGTGGTTAGTTTGGACAGAACCAACAGTTAGTATGGACAGAACCAGCAATTAGTTTGGACAGAACCGGCAGTCAGTCTTGACAGACCCAGCAAGCTAGTTTGGACAGAACCAACAGTTAGTATGGACAGAACCGTTAGTTAGTTTGGCCAGAACCAGCAGTTACTTCGGACAGAACCAATAGTTAGTATGGACAGAACCGGCAGTTAGTTTGGACAGAACCAGCAGTTAGTATGGACAGAACCAGCAATTAGTATGGACAGAACCAACAGTTAGTATGGACAGAACCAACAATTAGTTTGGACAGAACCAACAGTTAGTATGGACAGAAGCAACAGTTAGTGTGGACAGAACCAACAGTTGGTATGGACAGAACCAGCAGTTAGTTTGGACAGAACCAACAGTTAGTGTTATGTGTCGGACGCAGCTCGGAGAACCGACCAGCGTTTGAAGGACCCAGTATGAAATAAGCAGAGCACGGTACAAAGGCTAACTGAATTTAATACATAACAGTGATGTGATACAAAACAACAAAAGAGTGTGCGGTCTGGCGTGGTGGTGATACGGTGCGCTCCCAGCAGCGCTAACGGTCCGGAGCCAGAAGCCGTTCGGACCCAAGGACCCCGCCGACACCCCCCAGGTGGCCGCAACAAACCGAGTCTGTGAAAGAAGGAACCATTATGTGAGTCCACACTCTACACACAGAGAGACCACTCAAAGGTGTACATAAACAGCAAACACTTCCTGGCTTAATTACTAATCAGCTTCCCAACCTGCAGGCATGGAACATCCAGTTCACAAAACTCCACTGCAGTGGAAGCCGATACATGACTAACGTACAGCTCAATATAATAAGGTGTGAGGGACACCACATTTACTGACTGTATAAACGTTAGTCACAAAATCTAACGTACCTCAGGAAGTGTGCTGACGAGCGTGAGACCTCATCCCCTCCTCTTTCACAGACCGTGCATCAAACCCTGGACGTTCTCTGCATCCACTGATGATGAGATGGCTCCCAACACGACGATCTCACCCGTCTGGTCACAAGGTCGAGTCTCTGGCAAATACACACTGTATACTCCAGTCTTAAATGCCACCATGTTCCAATCCATATAGATGCACCACAGCTGTGAGTCCTGACGAGCCGCAGGTGATCAGGGTGAGGTCCTGATAACCTCAGCAACACAGCCACTCAGTCCCAAATGCAAGCCACCTGGAAGGAAAAACAAAAGACAGAAACAAAAAGGCAGCCAGGCCCCCCAGCCATACAACAGTTAGTATGGACAGAACCAGCAATTAGTTTGGACAGAATCGGCAGTCAGTCTTGACAGACCCAGCAGCTAGTTTGGACAGAACCACCAGTTAGTATGGACAGAACTGGCAGTTAGTTTGGACAGAACCAGCAGTTACTTCGGACAGAACCAATAGATAGTATGGACAGAACCAGCAGTCTGGACAGACCCAGTGGTTAGTTTGGACAGAACCAACAGTTAGTATGGATAGACCCAGCAGTCTGCACAGACCCAGTGGTTAATTTGGACAGAACCAGCGGTTAGTTTAGACAGAACCAATAGTTAGTATGGACTGAACCAGCAGTCTGCATAGACCCAGTGGTTAGTTTGGACAGAACCAACAGTTAGTATGGACAGAACCAGCAGTCTGGACAGACCCAGCGGTTAGTTTGGACAGAAGCAGTGGTTAGTTTGGACAAAACCAATAGTTATTATGGACTGAACCAGCAGTCTGGACAGACTCAGTGGTTAGTTTGGACAGAACCAGCGGATAGTTTGGACAGAACAGGCAGTCAGTCTGGACAGTTCCAGCGGTTAGTTTGGACAGAACCAGCAGTTACCTTGGACAGAACCAATAGTTAGTATTGACAGAACCAGAAGTCTGGACAGACCCAGTGGTTAGTTTGGACAGAACCAACAGTTAGTATGGACAGAACCAGCAATTAGTTTGGACAGAACCGGCAGTCAGTCTTGACAGACCCAGCAGCTAGTTTGGACAGAACCAACAGTTAGTATGGACAGAACCGGCAGTTAGTTTGGACAGAACCAGCAGTTACTTCGGACAGAACCAATAGTTAGTATGGACAGAACCAGCAGTCTGGACAGACCCAGTGGTTAGTTTGGACAGAACCAACAGTTAGTATGGATAGACCCAGCAGTCTGCACAGACCCAGTGGTTAGTTTGGACAGAACCAGCGGATAGTTTGGACAGAACAGGCAGTCAGTCTGCACAGACCCAGTGGTTAGTTTGGACAGAACCAACAGTTAGTATGGACAGAACCAGCAGTCAAGACAGACCCAGCGGTTATTTTGGACAGAACCAGCGGTTAGTTTGGACAGAACCAATAGGTATTATGGACTGAACCAGCAGTCTGGACAGACTCAGTGGGTAGTTTGGACAGAAACAGCGGTTACTTCGGACAGAACCAATAGTTAGTATGGACAGAACCAGAAGTCTGGACAGACCCAGTGGTTAGTTTGGACAGAACCAACAGTTAGTATGGATAGACCAAGAAGTCCGCACAGACCCAGTGGTTAATTTGGACAGACCGAGCTGTTACTTTGGACAGAACCAGCGGTTAGTTTGGACAGAACCAATAGTTATTGTGGACTGAACCAGCAGTCTGGATAGACTCAGTGGTAAGTTTGCACAGAACCAGCGGTTAGTTTGGACAGAACAGGCAGTCAGTCTGGACAGACCGAGTGGTTAATTTGGACAGAACCAGCGGTTAGTTTAGACAGAACCAATAGTTAGTTTGGACAGAACCAGCGGTTAGTTTAGACAGAACCAATAGTTAGTTTGGACAGAACCAGCGGTTAGTTTGGACAGAACCAGCAGTTACTTTGGACAGAACCAATAGTAAGTATGGACAGAACCAGCAGTCTGGACAGACCCAGTGGTTAGTTTAGACAGAACCAATAGTTAGTATGGACTGAACCAGCAGTCTGCACAGACCCAGTGGTTAGTTTGGACAGAACCAGCGGTTGATTTGGACAGAATCAATAGTTATTTTGGACTGAACCAGCAGTTTGGACAGACCCAGTGGTTAGTTTGGACAGAACCAGCAGTTAGTTTGGACAGAACCAATAGTTATTTTGGACTGAACCAGCAGTTTGGACAGACCCAGTGGTTAGTTTGGACAGAACCAGCGGTTAGGTTGGACAGAACCAGCAGTTAGTTCGGACAGAACCAACAGTTAGTTTGGACAGAACCAGCCGTCTGGACAGACCCGGTGGTTAGTTTGGACAGAACCAGCAGTTAGTTCGGACAGAACCAACAGTTAGTGTGGACAGAACCGGCTGTCACTTTTGACAGAACCGGCATTCAGTATGGACAGACCCAGCAGTTTATTTGGACAGAACCAGCAGTTAGTTTGGACAGAACCAACAGTTAGTATGGACAGACCAAGCAGTTTATTTGGACAGAACCAGCAGTTAGTTTGAACATAACCAACCGTTAGTATGCACAGAACCAGCAGTTAGTTTCACAGAACCAATAGTTAGTATGGACAGAACCAACAGTCTGGACAGACCCAGTGCTTAGTTTGGACAGAACCAACAGTCAGTATGGACAGACCCATCAGTCTGGACAGACCCAGTGGTTAATTTGGACAGACCCAGTGGTTAGTTTGGACAGAACCAGCGGTTAGTTTGGACAGAACCAATAGTTATTTTGGACTGAACCAGCAGTTTGGACAGACCCAGTGGTTACTTTGGACAGAACCAGCAGTTAGTTCAGACAGAACCAATAGTTAGTATGGACGGAACCAGCAGTCTGGACAGGCCCAGTGCTTAATTTGGACAGAACCAACAGTTAGTATGGACAGACCCATCAGTCTGGACAGACCCAGCGGTTAATTTGGACAGAACCAGCGGTTAGTTTGGAAAGAACCAATAGTTATTATTGACTGAACCAGCAGTCTGGACAGATTCAGTGGTTAGTTTGGACAGAACCAGTGGTTAGTTTGGACAGAACAGGCAGTCAGTCTGGACAGACCCAGCGGTTAGTTTGGACAGAACCAGCAGTTACTTCTGACAGAACCAGTAGTTATTATGGACAGAACCAGGAGTCTGGACAGACCCAGTGGTTAGTTTGGACAGAACCAACAGTTAGTATGGATATACCCAGCAGTCTGCACAGACCCAGTGGTTAATTTGGACAGAACCAACAGTTTAGTATGGACAGAACCAGCAGTCTGCACAGACCCAGTGGTTAGTTTCAATCAATCAATCAATCAATCAATCAATTTTATTTTTATATAGCGCCAAATCACAACAAACAGTTGCCCCAAGGCGCTTTATATTGTAAGGCAAGGCCATACAATAATTATGTAAAACCCCAACGGTCAAAACGACCCTCTGTGAGTAAGCACTTGGCTACAGTAGGAAGGAAAAACTCCCTTTTAACAGGAAGAAACCTCCAGAACCCCCCAGCAGTCTACGTCTATAGCTGCATAATTAAGGGATGGTTCAGGGTCACCTGATCCAGCCCTAACTATAAGCTTTAGCAAAAAGGAAAGTTTTAAGCCTAATCTTAAAAGTAGAGAGGGTGTCTGTCTCCCTGATCTGAATTGGGAGCTGGTTCCACAGGAGAGGAGCCTGAAAGCTGAAGGCTCTGCCTCCCATTCTACTCTTACAAACCCTAGGAACTACAAGTAAGCCTGCAGTCTGAGAGCGAAGCGCTCTATTGAGGTGATATGGTACTACGAGGTCCCTAAGATAAGATGGGACCTGATTATTCAAAACATTATAAGTAAGAAGAAGAATATTAAATTCTATTCTAGAATTAACAGGAAGCCAATGAAGAGAGGCCAATATGGGTGAGATATGCTCTCTCCTTCTAGTCCCCGTCAGTACTCTAGCTGCAGCATTTTGAATTAACTGAAGGCTTTTCAGGGAACTTTTAGGACAACCTGATAATAATGAATTACAATAGTCCAGCCTAGAGGAAATAAATGCATGAATTAGTTTTTCAGCAGCACTCTGAGACAAGACCTTTCTAATTTTAGAGATATTGCGTAAATGCAAAAAAGCAGTCCTACATATTTGCTTAATATGTGCTTTGAATGACATATCCTGATCAAAAATGACTCCAAGATTTCTCACAGTATTACTAGAGGTCAGGGTAATGCCATCCAGAGTAAGGATCTGGTTAGACACCATGTTTCTAAGATTTGTGGGGCCAAGTACAATAACTTCAGTTTTATCTGAGTTTAAAAGCAGGAAATTAGAGGTCATCCATGTCTGTGAAGAAGATTCCCCAATTACATGAACAAATTGTAATCTATTAGATAAATATGATTCAAACCACCGCAGCGCAGTGCCTTTAATACCTATGGCATGCTCTAATCTCTGTAATAAAATTTTATGGTCAACAGTATCAAAAGCAGCACTGAGGTCTAACAGAACAAGCACAGAGATGAGGCCATAAGAAGATCATTTGTAACCTTCACTAATGCTGTTTCTGTACTATGATGAATTCTAAAACCTGACTGAAACTCTTCAAATAGACCATTCCTCTGCAGATGATCAGTTAGCTGTTTTACAACTACCCTTTCAAGAATTTTTGAGAGAAAAGGAAGGTTGGAGATTGGCCTATAATTAGCTAAGATAGCTGGGTCAAGTGATGGCTTTTTAAGTAATGGTTTAATTACTGCCACCTTAAAAGCCTGTGGTACATAGCCAACTAACAAAGATAGATTGATCATATTTAAGATCGAAGCATTAAATAATGGTAGGGCTTCCTTGAGCAGCCTGGTAGGAATGGGGTCTAATAGACATGTTGATGGTTTGGATGAAGTAACTAATGAAAATAACTCAGACAGAACAATCTGAGAGAAAGAGTCTAACAAAATACCGGCATCACTGAAAGCAGCCAAAGATAACGATACATCTTTGGGATGGTTATGAGTAATTTTTTCTCTAATAGTTAAAATTTTATTAGCAAAGAAAGTCATGAAGTCATTACTAGTTAAAGTTAAAGGAATACTCGTCTCAATAGAGCTCTGACTCTTTGTCAGCCTGGCTACAGTGCTGAAAAGAAACCTGGGGTTGTTCTTATTTTCTTCAATTAGTGATGAGTAGTAAGATGTCCTAGCTTTACGGAGGGCTTTTTTATAGAGCAACAGACTCTTTTTCCAGGCTAAGTGAAGATCTTCTAAATTAGTGAGACGCCATTTCCTCTCCACCTTACGGGTTATCTGCTTTAAGCTGCGAGTTTGTGAGTTATACCACGGAGTCAGGCACTTCTGATTTAAAGCTCTCTTTTTCAGAGGAGCTACAGCATGCAAAGTTGTCTTCAATGAGGATGTAAAACTATTGACGAGATACTCTATCTCACTTACAGAGTTTAGGTAGCTACTCTGCACTGTGTTGGTTTATGGCATTAGAGAACATAAAGAAGGAATCATATCCTTAAACCTAGTTACAGCGCTTTCTGAAAGACTTCTACTGTAATGAAACTTATTCCCCACTGCTGGGTAGTCCATCAGAGTAAATGTAAATGTTATTAAGAAATGATCAGACAGAAGGGAGTTTTCAGGGAATACTGTTAAGTCTTCAATTTCCATACCATAAGTCACAACAAGATCTAAGATATGATTAAAGTGGTGGGTGGACTCATTTACATTTTGAGCAAAGCCAATTGAGTCTAATAATAGATTAAATGCAGTGTTGAGGCTGTCATTCTCAGCATCTGTGTGGATGTTAAAATTGCCCACTATAATTATCTTATCTGAGCTAAGCACTAAGTCAGACAAAAGGTCTGAAAATTCACAGAGAAACTCACAGTAACGACCAGGTGGACAATAGATAACAAATAAAACTGGTTTTTGGGACTTCCAATTTGGATGGACAAGACTAAGAGTCAAGCTTTCAAATGAATTAAAGCTCTGTCTGAGTTTTTGATTAATTAATAAGCTGGAATGGAAGATTGCTGCTAATCCTCCGCCTCAGCCCGTGCTACGAGCATTCTGGCAGTTAGTGTGACTCGGGGGTGTTGACTCATTTAAACTAACATATTCATCCTGCTGTAACCAGGTTTCTGTAAGGCAGAATAAATCAATATGTTGATCAATTATTATATCATTTACTAACAGGGACTAAGATGAGAGAGACCTAATGTTTAATAGACCACATTTAACTGTTTTAGTCTGTGGTGCAGTTGAAGGTGCTATATTATTTTTTCTTTTTGAATTTTTATGCTTAAATAGATTTTTGCTGGTTATTGGTGGTCTGGGAGCAGGCACCGTCTCTACGGGGATGGGGTAATGAGGGGATGGCAGGGGGAGTGAAGCTGCAGAGAGGTGTGTAAGACTACAACTCTGCTTCCTGGTCCCAACCCTGGATAGTCACGGTTTGGAGGATTTAAGAAAAATGAGAGCTGCTCCATCCAAAGTGGGATGGATGCCGTCTCTCCTAACAAGACCAGGTTTTCCCCAGAAGCTTTGCCAATTATCTATGAAGCCTACCTCATTTTTTGGACACCACTCAGACAGCCAGCAATTCAAAGAGAACATGCGGCTAAACATGTCACTCCCGGTCCGATTGGGGAGGGCCCCAGAGAAAGCTACAGAGTCCGACATTGTTTTGCAAAGTTACACACCTGTTGTGTGGGCCGCTGAAGAGGAGGTAATGCTGGCCCACCACCACCAGATGGCGCCCTGCTTGGAGTGCGGGCTCCAAGCACGAGAGGGCGTCGGAGCCGCTGGAGGTGACAGCTATCATCACTCAACACCAGCTGTCACCCATCACCACCACTATAAAGACCGGACTGCAACTCCACCTCCTCGCCGAGAAATCGTCTACCATACAGGTAATTTTTCTCTGCTGAACAAAACATTGAGTAATAGTCTGAACTTCTTTTGCAGCCGTTTTCCTGTGGTGCTTGCCTTATCTGTGGGATTGGCGTTTGGTGTGATCAGCGACAGCTTCGCTTCACACCCCAACCAGATAAGTGGTTAGACAGGAGCTGCACGAGTGTGTGATTGGAGGTGGAGGTTCTCCCTCCGTAACTGAACACAGACTGTGGGATTACTGAGTGTGCGGACTCACACTCATCCAGAACTGTTTCTGTTTTCTGCCAGCAGTACCGGATCTGACTGCTGAAGACAGAGGCCACCTGGGGTGCAGGGCTTGGCGGCTCCGGTGTTCTTCAGGTCCGTTGGTGGTGAGGCTTGTGTGGGTTCCGGCTTCTCTCTCACCGGACGTCTCCTATCTTCGAGCCTACCACACGTCACCTTTTGTTGGATTGATATAACACATATTTGTATCTGTCTGTATCACGTTGTGCACCTTCACAACATTAAATTGTTACTTTTTGGCTATTCCATTGTCCCTTCATTAACGCCCCCTGTTGTGGGTCCGTGTCACGACACTTCCCCAACAGGATTTCTCGGCCAGCGTCATGGATCCCAAGGGGCGTCAACTCGAGCCTGAATGGCCAATGGAAGAGCAAGGTGCACAGGCACCAGCAGGAGGCGTGTTAGGGGAGATGCAGCAAATACTGACCGCTTTCACTGCTCGGTTGGATCTGGTCACCGAGCAGAACGTTATCCTCAATCTGAGGATGGAGGCTCTCACCGCCAGGGTGGAGGCGCGCGATCAAGGCGCTGCTGCAGCACCTCCTCCTGCTGATCCTTTGTCAGACACAAATGTTCCACTGGTCGTTCAACGACCCCCCCCACCACCATCCCCTGAAGCATACATAAGCCCTCCGGAGCCGTACGGAGGTTGTGTTGAGACGTGCGCGGACTTCCTGATGCAGTGCTCGCTCGTCTTTGCACAGCGTCCCGTCATGTACGCGTCAGACGCTAGCCGGGTGGCTTATGTCATCAATTTGCTTCGAGGAGAGGCACGCGCCTGGGCTACGGCGCTCTGGGAGCAGAACTCACGGCTCCTAACGTCATACGCTGGGTTTGTAAGGGAGTTCAAACAGGTTTTTGATCATCCCAACAGAGGCGAGACTGCTTCGAGCATGCTACTGTCAATGCGACAGGGGCGCTGGAGTTCAGCCGAGTATGCAGTCGACTTCCGCATCGCGGCTGTGAGGTCCGGCTGGAATACCGTTGCACTCCGCGCCGCCTTCATAAATGGACTGTCTCCGGTCCTGAAGGAGCTGGCTAAGGAAGAACCGCGGGATTTTGACGGTCTTGTCGACCTGGTTATACGCTTAGACAAACGGTTAGAGGAACACCGTCGGGAGCAGGGCGGGGGGCGTGACCGGGCACGGGCCGTCCCTCTTCCTTCCGGGTCCGAAAGGATGCCGTCGTCCCCACGCTCCACAGCCAGAGGGCCCCGTGTGGCTACAGCTCCCCCTGCTGACGAAGCTATGGACACGAGCAGGGCCAAAATGAAATCAAAGGACAGACAAGGGAGGCAGGTCCGCGGGGAGTGTTTTTTCTGTGGGTCTAAAACTCACATACAAAGGAACTGTCCCAAACGGTCAAACTACAACGCCTGTCCTTAGAAACTGGGCTAAGGGTGGGCCATAACACGCACGCGGGGGAACCCCGAAAATCAGCACGAATCCCAGTCACAATCCTTTGTGAGGATTTAACCCTTCACGCCCCAGCACTTATAGACACGGGGTCAGAAGGGAATCTGCTGGACAGCAGATGGGCAAAGGAAGTAGGGTTCCCTCTGGTGGCTCTGCCTTCCCCTGTGAAGGTACGAGCACTAGATGGCACTCTTCTTCCATTAATCACACACCAGACACAGCCAGTGACCTTGGTGGTGTCTGGGAATCACAGGGAGGAGATAGTGTTTTTGTAACACCTTCTACCTCCCGAGTGATTTTGGGTTTTCCATGGGTGTTGAAACACAATCCCCGGATTGATTGGCCGTCTGGGGTTGTGACGCAGTGGAGCGAAACCTGCCACCGGGAGTGTTTAGGATCCTCGGTTCCACCCGGTGAGATAGCTAAGGAGGAGGTCAAAGTCACCCCCAATCTGACAGAGGTGCCATGTGAGTACCATGATCTTGCTGACGTCTTCAGCAAAGATCTGGCACTCGCCCTTCCCCCGCACCGACCGTACGATTGTGCCATCGATTTGATTACGGGCGCTGAGTACCCGTCCAGCAGGCTGTACAACCTCTCACGTCCGGAACGCGAATCAATGGAGACCTACATCCGGGACTCGTTAGCTGCCGGGTTGATCCGGAACTCCACCTCCCCGATGGGTGCTGGTTTCTTTTTTGTGGGTAAAAAGGACGGCGGACTCCGTCCATGCATCAATTACAGAGGGCTGAACGACATTACGGTTCGCAACCGATACCCGTTACCTCTGTTGGATTCGGTGTCCACGCCCCTGCATGGAGCCCAAATATTTACCAAACTTGATCTTAGGAATGCGTGCCACCTGGTTCGGATCCGGAAGGGAGACGAATGGAAGACGGCATTTAACACCCCCTTAGGTCACTTTGAGTACCTGGTCATGCCGTTCGGCCTCACAAACGCCCCCGCGACGTTCCAAGCGTTGGTTAATGACGTCTTGCGGGCTTCCTGCACCGGTTTGTCTTTGTGTATCTAGACGACATCCTCATCTTTTCTCCGGACCCTGAGACTCATGTCAAGCATGTACGTCAGGTCCTACAGCGGTTGTTGGAGAACCAGCTGTTTGTGAAGGGCGAGAAGTGCGAGTTCCACCGCACTTCTTTGTCCTTCCTGGGGTTCATAATCTCCTCCAACTCCGTCGCCCCTGATCCGGCCAAGGTTGCGGCGGTGAGAGACTGGCCACACCCAACAAGCCGTAGGAAACTGCAACAGTTCCTCGGCTTTGCAAATTTCTACAGGAGGTTCATTAAGGGCTACAGTCAGGTAGTTAGCCCCTTGACAGCCCTGACCTCCACTAAAGTCCCCTTCACCTGGTCGGATCGGTGCGAAGCCGCATTTAGGGAGTTGAAACGCCGGTTCTCGACTGCACCAGTTCTGGTGCAGCCCGATCCTACTCGCCAGTTCACAGTGGAAGTGGATGCCTCTGACTCAGGGATAGGAGCCGTGCTGTCCCAGAGTGGGGAGTCCGATAAGGTCCTCCACCCTTGTGCCTATTTTTCCCGCAGGTTGACCCCGGCTGAGAGGAATTATGACGTCGGCAGTCGGGAACTGTTGGCGGTGAAGGAGGCTCTTGAAGAGTGGAGACACCTGTTGGAGGGAGCGGCGGTGCCCTTCACGGTTTTCACGGACCATCGGAACCTGGAGTACATCCGGACCGCAAAGCAGTTGAACCCCAGGCAAGCCCGCTCATCACTGTTCTTCGGGCGCTTTGACTTCCAGATTACGTACCGCCCCGGGACCAAGAACCAACGGTCGGATGCACTGTCCCGGGTGCATGAAGAGGAAGTCAGGGCCGAGCTGTCAGACCCCCCAGAAACCATCATCCCCGAGTCCACTGTCGTGCCCACCCTCACCTGGGACGTGGAGAAGACCGTCCGGGAGGCCCTGGCACGGGACCCGGACCCGGGGACCGGCCCGAAGAACAAGCTGTACGTCCCACCAGAGGCCAGAGCTGTGGTTTTGGACTTGTGCCATGGGTCCAAACTCTCCTGTCATCCGGGGGTGCGTAGGACCATGGCAGTAGTCCAGCAGAGCTTCTGGTGGGCATCTATGGAAGCCGACGTCCGGGACTATGTCCAGGCCTGCACCACCTGCGCCAGGGGCAAAGCAGACCACAAGAGGACCTCAGGACTCCTCCGACCCCTACCGGTGCCTCATCGCCCCTGGTCCCACATCGGCCTGGACTTTGTCACGGGCCTCCCGCCGTCCCAGGGCCACACCACCATCTTGACGATAGTGGACTGGTTCTCCAAGGCGGCCCACTTCGTGGCCAACCCGAAGCTCCCTACGGCCCAGGAGACAGCAGACCTCCTGGTCCACCACGTCATGCGTCTGCATGGGATACCAGCGGACATTGTCTCAGACTGTGGCCCTCAGTTCTCCTCTCAGGTCTGGAGGAGTTTTTGCAAGGAACTGGGGGCCACCGTGAGTCTCTCGTCCGGGTATCACCCCCAGACAAATGGACAGGCAGACCGGGCCAACCAGGAGTTGGAGCAGGCCCTCCGTTGCGTTACCTCCGCGCACCCGACGGCCTGGAGTACCCATTTGGCCTGGATCGAGTACACCCACAACAGCCAAGTGTCATCTGCCACCGGCCTCTCCCCGTTCGAGGTGTGTTTGGGGTATCAGCCCCCATTGTTCCCGCTTGTGGAGGGTGAGGTCGGTGTGCCCTCAGTCCAGGCCCACCTCAGGAGGTGCTGCCGGGTGTGGCGAACCGCCTGTTCTGCCCTGTTGAAGGCCCGGACGAGGGCCAAGGCCCATGCAGACCGCCGGCGTTCCCCGGCCCCTGCATACCAGCCTGGGCAGGAGGTATGGTTATCAACAAAGGACATCCCCCTTCAAGTGGAATCACACAAGCTGAAAGACAGGTATATCGGACCCTTTCCCATCACCAAGGTCCTCAGCCCGGCCGCAGTGAAGCTACGGCTGCCAGCTTCACTGCGGATGCATCCTGTTTTCCACGTGTCCCGGATCAAACCATACCACACCTCACCGCTCTGCACCTCTGGACCTGCACCACCTCCTGCCCGGATCATCGACGGGGAGCCGGCGTGGACCGTGCATCGGCTTCTGGATGTCCGTCGCAAGGGTTGGGGC